>NC_086322.1:179829108-180044108 GCF_036172605.1 Pelobates fuscus
ATAATAAAACCAAGGGGGGTAAATAAACAAATAATAAAACCAAGGGGGGTAAATAAACAAATAATAAAACCAAGGGGGGTAAATAAACAAATAATAAAACCAAGGGGGGTAAATAAACAAATAATAAAACTAAGGCATTAAATCCCCCCCTCCCTTCTTACCTTTAGCCTGGGAGGAGGGGACAGGCATGGTGGTACCTGGGAGGGGGGGGACCGGCAGTCGCACACAATCCCTGGTGGTCCAGTGGTGAGTGAACTCTAGCGAGATCTGGGATGTTGCCATAGCAACGCTCCCGATCTCGCGAGAGGAACCCGGCGGAGCGGCAAGATAGAGCTCCGCCAGGTCCTCTCCCTCCCTCCCTCCCCAGCAGCAGGTCTACTTAAGTGGGCCGGTGAGGGAGATCTCTGATCTCCTCACCGGCCCGCCATGGCACACAGCGGGGCCGGCGCTCGGATAGTGCCGGCCCTGCATAGACCGGCAGGGGAGATCATGGGACCTTCCCCTGCCGGCCCCTGGCCACCGCGGCCCACCGGGCATTTGCCCGGTGTGCCCGATGGCGAGTCCGGGCCTGTGTATGCATATACATGTATTTGTGTGTGTATGTATAAAGTGTATATATACATGTATGTATATGTGAATAGGTTTATGTATGTGTAAGCACATTGGTGTGTGTAGGTACATGTATTGTGCTTGTGTGTGGATGTAGGTGTGCATGTACATATATTTGGGCATTTGGTTGTATTTATATGAATATGGTATGTATAGTGTGTGTCTGTGTATGCTGGATATAGGCTGTGATAAAGTGCCCTTCGCCACTTGTGCCTGGAGAGGACTAATTGCCAGCCTCCTGCCCTGCGACTATGGCGCTTAGAAGATTTTGCCCTTTAAAAACGTTATTTGGGCATATTGGATTTTATTGTACTCTGTCTGCCCCTTTAAATTATATTGGAGCAGTCTGCAGCTTTAAATTGTGAAGAAAACCCCTGTTTTATTCCCCCCCCCCTCCTCCCCCCTCCTAGAACACCAGTTAAGCCCCTAATACTGTGTTACATTCAAACTCTGTCTGACCTTATAACTGTCATATATTCAAACACTGACTGAATTTAACTGTCATTCTGTTTTCCTCTGAGGAGGAGTTGTTTTGCTGCATGAGTGCTGTTGCTTTTGTGTGCTCATTAAACAGACCTGCTTGACCCTTTCTTGAAGCCTTGGCTCATGCTTGGGGGATGGGATAAGTCTGCAGTGCTGATGGTGTCGGTTGGAGTGCTTGGAGTCCTCGGCAAGCACTAGGAGCATTGATTGGCGGAGGTACTCGGTCGGAGTGCCAGCAGGTCCGTCACATAGGCCTTCATGCATATCCTGTAACTCTTGGATGGGAATTCAGGCATTCTTTATATTAATATTCCCCCCTTCTAGAACCATTTTCTGCACTGTTCGCTTGTTGTGATCTTTGCATGAGATATGTAGGACCCTCTGCAAGAATGGTGTCTATTTTCTATGAAACCTGTGTCTTATCTGCACTTATGTCGCTTTAACCCCTGTATCACAACTCAACTTTGAATTCCATGTGTCTTGCTCAGAAATGCTTCAGACATGAGAAAGGGAAGTTCTCCCAAAAGCTTGTCACTAAAAAATTGTTAGTCCAATAAAAAAGGGAATTACAAGATACAGATTTTATCTGCTTTTTACATCTACATCACTGGATTGATACGGCTACAATCTCTACTTTAACACTATATATATTTTTTTATAGATTTTTTTATGTTTTTGTATAAACAGGTATATGCAAATATAGTATTTTATGAACTTTCAAAGCACTTTATATGCATAATGGAACGTAAGAACACATCGCACTTTATGGCACTTTTTTTCTTTTAGAGGTAAAAACATTAAGATGCTTTTTAATTGTCATAATTGCACTTTTTTCATCAAAATTTGTGACAGTAGGTATGATGTCCGTTCACTGCAGAGAAAGTTTGAGACTTATGTAATGTATGATCATATACTGTAACTAACGCCCAATTCTTTGTCTGTCAGGTGTTTTTAGAAACGATTACATTGTGTGAGTTTTGAACCCGCACTAGGTAACTTGGAAAAATAGTTATGCAGTAAAGGAGTTACTCCAACCCTTTTAGCATGCTTTTTTAGCCATTTCTAATATGTCCCCCCTGTCAGGATTACAGTATGATCCAGCATGTAGAATTGTGTAACACAGAGGACTGATAGGTAACGTATACCAGACCTTAGAATGGCCGGACTAACGTACCAAAGAATAGTCAGGAATAGCTGAGGTCAAGGGATACAGAAAGAGACACAACGATAAGGAAAAGCCAGGGGTCAGGGATGCCAGAAAACAGGGAAGTCAAAAACAATGCCAAAGTCAAAATAACAGAATAACCAGAATAAATAACGCACTCTCGGACAACCACTCGGGAAGCCACGACAGGGCACAGAGCAAGAGGAGAACTGGGCCTAAATACCCCGCCTGTGGATCTGATTGGTTGTAACCAACCTTTAACCCCAAAGGCAGTTCGCAGGTCCCTATTTGCATGATTGCTGCTCAGCACAAACCCTCCTGTGGATTTATTGCTGCGCTGCACAACTTTTCCTGTCAGAACAGTAAATGCCATTAATCACATTTTTATGTGCAGATGAATACGTAACACCCCCATTATAGAGTAAAAATTAAAGATCCAACACCAGATGAAAAGAAGCATTTAGTGGGACCATTCTACCAGCTCTGCAAAGGGAAAAGCTCCTTCTGCTTTATGTGCTCTGATGACAAATTTTGTACAGAATTGAAAGTAACGTGTGTTGGGGGTGCAAAAAGTCTCCTATACAAAAGTTGAAGATATCTCTGAATGGGCACATTTTCAATCAGAAATGCAGAATATACGGACTCCTACCACCATAAAAAAATTCTAAAAGTAGAAATGGTCATGGTGGTTGGAGTCAGGCCCAGACTGACCATCAGGCAAATCAATGGATCTCCCCAGCTAGAGCTTTTTGAGTGCCGGCCCAGAGAAGAGGATCCACAGCCGTTGAGCTGCTCTTCCATTAAATGCCAAGGTCAAATTTTTGTACCAGTCTGGTAGGAGTAACCATTTACGTTTTCAATTCACTAAACTGAGATGTCACTTCAGCCCACAATGGAGCCTGCCATAGTAATACCTCTTTAATAGACAACTTGACATTTAGGTAGTTTTGAACTATATAGTCTCTGTAGAAATGTTAACAGATTTATCAAACCTTTAAAAAATATATATATATTTTTTAAGACTGTTTTCCTTTGGCTCTTTAAAGCCCTCTAGCTTAGATGTGTTTTATTTCCGTGCCAGTTGATTCTGTGGTGTATACTGTGTATTAATTTAATGAACACAGTTGACACAAAACTATTCATCATTTATCCACATGACAGTATTACAGGAAATATTACCCATAGCGTGCAATTATTTTGCCGGCCATCTGCCCAACTGTGTTTTATGAGGTTTGTGTTGGGCTAAAGGAGAATGTCACACAGAACAACAAGGATGAATCAGATTTATAAAATAGCATTGTAGTTCCAAAACAAACCAAAAATCACTGTTCCTTTATAAACAAGACTACATTGACATAGTTAACCATTAACAGACTCTGTGGGAGTAAGAAGTTATCAAACCTGTTTTGAGAGATTTGTTTCTGTGATAATATTAGACCGTCTTTGGCAGCATTAAATCATTTCTATCTTATGATTATATTATTTTGATTGATTATATATAGACTTATTGTTATTTGAATGTGTAAACTGTGAGATCTATATCACTATTCTCTTTTAAAATAAAAATGAATCAGATACTAGACTTGCAGTTCAGTCCAAATCGCACCTCCAATTTGTTTGAATTAGGGCAGATCGAGTGATTGGCTGAATTGCGGAACTCCAAGCCGAAATGTACCTGAACCCATGGACCAACCAGACATGTTGGTTTGTGTAGTGCCAAACATGTTCATTTCAAGATCGTGATTCTGAATGATGCCGTGGCACCAACAAAAGAGATGATGGATGGGGAAAAAAATTGACTGATGTCTAGAAGACAGTCACCAATTGTTCCTTTCATTCACAGAACAAATGTTAATTGAGCAGTAGAGGAGAAAAAGGAAGTACAATCCAAAAATAATCTTTATATATTTCAGAAACACATGTTTGTTTTTCACACTACTCCTTCTGGTTTTCTCTCCATTGGTTGTTTTTTTCCCTGTTTGCTCTGTGCACTGATATATATATATATATATATATTTATTTATATTATATATTATCTGAGATTAAAGTTTGAAGTCCAATGCTACTAGCCAGGCATTACATTTCTACTCACCAGGGGTAAATCTTTACTCGCCAATGGCTAGAGGAGAGTAAAAGAGTAAAAATTTTGAGCCCTGATATATTAAGGAAACATTTTTCATACTTTTCATTTCTTTTTCTGATCATTATTCATGGCAGCATTTACTCATGGGTTAGCTCCTCCCCTCACAGCAGAAAGGACCGGAAATAGAACTCTGAAACTGGTATATATAGATCCTCCCCCTTCCCATCAGGCAGTCTTTGTAACTAGCTTCACCTCCTATAGTATATGGGTGGGAACGTAATGCTGCCATTTATAATTATCAGGAAAAGGAAATTATGGTAAGTATGAAACAATTTTCCTTTTTCCTGACCATTATTCATGGCAGCATTTACTCATGGGGAATACCCAAGCAGTATATATCGAGGGAGGGACAGAGTTCAAAAACAGCCAATAGTTATAAAAACCATTATTGAGCTGTATAAATCTTAGAAGACTTTAAGAAAGCCAAAGAAGTAATCAATAGGAAATTGTCATAAAAGTTAATATACCCTTGAGGCTGCTAGGTCAGCAACCCCCTGGCATTCAAATGTCTGACATTTAGAGCCAGATAGGAATTATGGGCATTGCCGCGCATGCGCATTAGGTTTCTTCAGCCGGCGGGCGGGATCAGTCTCGCCCACCGGCTGACGTAATCACAGGGAGGAACGGCGGCGAGCAGAAACCACCACCGCCGACGGACATCAGCGGGGTGTCAGGTAAGTGACCTGAAGAGGTTTTCACCCCCTTTAGCTACCGAGGATGGGAGGTGGGAGGGAGAGGGGACCTGCAGTGCCAGGAAAATGGATTGTATGTGAGTTTCCCTTTAACTCTGTTGAACATTGCCATGCTCAATTTTGGAAATCAGATCTCCTTCTCCCCTGGGAGAGGCACACAGACAGGTTCAGGAACATCTATCTGAAGTGGTTAATTGTGTTAATAGCTCCTGAAACACCTGTGGGAGACGAAATCTAATGCAAAGTCAAAGGCAGAATAGGTTTCTCTTATCTACTACATTTAAAAAAACTGAAATAGAAAATCCACAGTATGTAATAGTTACTTACCCAGTACAACAGTGCATTTGTTTTTGGTAGAATTGGGCTATATTAAATTTCAGTGCAAAATAGACCGTAGATCAGTTGCATAAATTAAATATATTAAGGCTGTGAATAAATTGGAGTTATATAATAATCAGGGCCAGATTAAGAGCCGATTGGGCCTGGTGCTGACAATTATGATGGGTCTAATTACAGAATATTATCGACAGAAAACACTAGAACAGTCATACCTCCCAAACGTCATCTATCTAGTGGAGGTGGTGATATGGCTATCCAAAAATACAAACCCTATTCTAATCTCTCACTTTCATCTTTCAAGTAAATCCATACCCCCTACCATCAGTGTCCAGTGAAGTAGGATTTTGGTGGGCGGGGTAAAAGGGTGTGCCACTGATGTGAATCACGTAAAGAGAACCGCACAAAGGGACAAACATTCCCCAAAAGAAGTGTGTCTGCACAAGGAATTAGATGAACAGCCTGGCGTGAATGCACGTCAGGCTCCCTGCCAATCATGCAAGATGAAAAACCAAGGGCATACTGTGCAGACAGCATACTTAGCTTGTCATAAACGCGTCTAATGATGCGCTAGCTCTACGCTTTCTAAGGACTGTCCCCTAGCACGTGCTGGTCCATTCCTCTACTAACCTTCTTACTAGCAGGCAGAAGCTCTTGTTGTGCAGTCTGGGAGCAAGTAGTGCGCAAACTCAGCTTTAACTCAACTAACCTCATTGTCAGCCACTCCACACCAGTTTTGTTCACCTACATCCCTCTTAAGTTTCCATACTTAAGCAAGAGCATGTGAAGAGCAGCCAAAAACAAAATTCCATAGGCATGGGCCTGGAGCTGCAGCTCCATCAGCCCCTATGTTAATCCGGCCCTGGGTACAATAACTGTGCTGTAGTGGCTCTGGTGTTTGAATTATGTAGTAAATGGGCCATGGAGTTGTTTACATTGAAAGAACATGATCGACAAAAAAATATTTTCTTTTAATTTAATCTATTTATTTATAATGAAGGGGGGAAAAAAACCTTTTATAAAAAAGGAAAAAAATCTTCATAGTTTTAATTGTTAAATTTAGATTTGTAGCAAATTAAAGTCTGATGGCAAAATGTGGGCAGAGTAACTAGTCACAACTTGGCTGTTTTGAGCGAATTTGAATATTCACAGGGTTATTCATTACAGTATGGAGACCATGTTATAGAACCTATCTGTGATAAAAGAGGCTCTTACAAACAAATAAAGAATAATAGAAAGATACATGGAATAAGCTGCTACAACACTTGGATTGGTTCGTTCCTTACACCACACCAGAACTGTACAAAAAAGATCTTATACTGTGTGACCTGATAACATCAGTAAATGAGTGGAGCGCTTGCTGGTAAGTATATATTATCACTACGCAATCACTCACCTTTGATATGCACTGGGTGTACAGGTACAATTGGCTCAGTCACCCAGGGAAGCTTTCTATTACCGAGGGTATTGACCTCTTCTCTGTCTCCAGGACTGTGGTATTCAGGCAGACTTAATACAATTAGGATATCCATTATCAGCACTCTTTTGTAAATTGCATTATTAGCACTCTTTTGTAAATTGCATCATTGCATGTATAAAATTTCCTAAATGCTCACCACAGAAACCTCCTAAATATCACCTATTTGTTAGAAAGAACATGCCATTTGTCACCACCAGTGGGGGAAGGTTTTAAACAAACCTACGGTAGTCACCTTATGGAAGTGCTGTTTATTGGATCGTCAGTGATAAGTGGATGAACCCTGATTTGGCCTCATGTATGCAGTGGACCACTGTCATCCTGTGCTAGAGAGAGTTGGGTCAGAGCCCCGTTCACTAAACGGGGTACCCAGGCTGGCGGTTTAGAGAGATGGGTCTTCAGGGATAAGAGGCTGAGCACTGGCATGTATACCTGGGCCTCAGGTATACCGTGGACAGCATTCATCCCCTGAGGGAGAGAGTTAGGTCAGACCCCCAGTCAGTAAAGGGGTTACCCAGGCTAGTGAATCATAGAGATATGCTGTTGCTGGGTCTTCAGGGATAAGAGGCTGAACCCTGGCATGGCTTCATGTATGGACCGTGTTCCTCCTCTGAAGAAGGTAATTCGGTCAGACCCTGGGTCACCAAAGGGGTTACCCAAGCTAGCAACTCATAGACATATGCTGTTGCTGGGTCTTCAAGGATTAGAGGCTGAACCCTGGCATGTATGCAATGGACTTTTTTCATCCCCTGAGGGACCGATTGGGTCTGACCCCAGGTCACGAAAGGAGGTATCAAGGCTAGCAACTCAGAGATGTGATGTTGCTGGGTATTCAGGGATAAGAGGCTGAACCCTGGCATATATAGAGTGGACCGCTTTCATCCCCTGAGGGAGAGAGTGGGTCTGACCCCTGGTCAGTAAAGGAGGTACCCAGGCTGGTGACTGTTGCTGGGTCTTCAGGGCTTAGAGGCTGAACCCTGGCAGGGACACAACAATACTGGCCTGGTGAGCATAGAAGAAAAATCTAGGCCTGCTTAAGCAGACGCCTTCCAAGCTGCTGTGAAGGACAGGAAAAAAAGACTGCCTGTTGGGGAGGAGATCAATTTATTTATACAAATTTCAAAGTTCTATTTCCTGTCCTTTCTGCTGTGAGGGGAGGAGCTAACTCATGAGTAAGTGCTGCCATGTTTGATCATAAAAAAATATATAGTGCAAAACTGTGGTTTAAAATGTGATGAGCTGTGGTCAGAATGGACTTATAGAAATTATAATATGCTTTTTCCCTACTATTGGGACATGGCACTATATTTGTGACTGCATATTTACAGAAGCATGAGGATAATATATATTTAGTGTCAGTTATATATGGCAATTCATCAATGAAATATTATTAACATTTATTTTGTTTATCTTTGTATTTTTGTAACCTACGTAATTAAAAAAAAAAGTAACTTTATAATGAATCCAGTCTTCTAATTTTATTTACAGTGTTTGTCTTTAATACATTTATACCAAGCTTTTATATATATATATATATTATTGTAAGAGTTACAAAAATACAAAAACACATGTGGATAAAATTTGATGTTTAGTAAATAAACTGGTCAGATAAATTTGCTACAATTCAATATTTAGTGAATTAGTGATCCAGAGGAAGGCGAAAAAACTTGGACATACAATGGATAAAATATCCAAGTAAAAAATTATTTCCTGACCCCATATTAAGGCGATCGGTTACAAGTCTGTCCCTGGATCTGTATTCAATGTATTTCGTATGAATCATTTACCCCATACATTACCATCCTCTTCAGATCCTGTTTAGGTCCATGCAGCAGATTATCCAGAAGGTTTTGGTTTGTTCTGATGATATCCCGTTTACCCTGTAGTCCACTCCAAACTCCACACTGACTGGCTTCAGATTGTTCAAACTCTTGTTAGATACTCTCAGATTATTATGATGCATGATGACATCACTGCTTAGTGGTATCCTTATAAAGTAAATAGGCACATCAAATGTCTTGGGTTTATTTATCCTTAATAGTTGTCTATAACTACAAATTGTATATAAAAACAAGTCTGTACAATATTGTTGTTGTTTTTTTTAATGATTTTATTTTTACTTTTTCAGTGACAATTTAATTAAAATTACTCTAATTGTTTGATTTGGTTTGGGAGAGGAACACTGCTTTACGTATTCAAAGACAAATAGCTTTAACTATATAAACATAAACCAAAGATAATCATCTATAGTCAGGGCCAGATTTAGAGCCCAGTGGGCCTGTTGCTGACAATTATGATGGGCCTAATTACAAAATCTTATCGACCAAAAACACTAAAACAGTCCTACCTCCCAAGTGTCAAGTATCGGATGGAAATGGTGCTGGATGCAGCTATTCGAAAACACATACCCTATGCTAATCTCATGCTTTCATCTTTCAAGTAAATCAATACCCCCTAACAGCAGTGTCCAGTAAAGCAGGAAGTCTATGGACGGGTAAAAGGGTGGGCCACGGATACAAATCAAAATCAGAAACTGCCGAAAGGGGCGAACATACACTGAGATATTAGGGAACACTGGGAGACCTGGGGACACAGACACTTGAGGACACTGAGAGACATGGGGACACTGGGTGACTTTGAGACATGAGGGGACACTGGGAGACATGGGGCACGGAGACACTGTGATACATAGGTGACACTGTGATATATAGGGGACACTGGAGACTTGATAAAGACCTGGCTACAGGTCAAAACGTTGCGGTGTCCAATAAACCTGCTTAAATCTATCACAGTGATTGCCTGAGATTGTTTTCTTTTATACTAGGGGACACTGTGAGATGTGGGGACAATGGGAGACTAGGGGACACTGGGAGACACTAAGGACACTGAGACACTACAGACACTGAGAGACACCAGGGACACTGAGACACTGTGAAACATAAGGGACAGTGTTATACATAGGGGACACTGGAGACTTGATAAAGATCTGGGTACAGGTCAAAACGTTGCGGTGTCCAAAAAACCTGCTTTAATCTATCACAGTAAGTGCCTGAGATTTTTTATTTTATGCTAGAGGACACTGGGAGACATGGGGACACTGAGAGACACTGGGGACACTGAGACACTGGCTGGAAGACATGGGGACACTGGGAGTGCCCCATGTCTCCTAGGTGTCAAAGTCGCACAGTGTCCCCATGTCTCTCAGTGTCCCCTAGTGTCCCTTAGAGTCTGTGTCCCCATGTCACTAGGACACTAGGGGACACTTAGAGACATTGGGAGACTAGCGGACTCTGGGAGACTAGGGACTTGGACACTAGGGACACAGAGTCACCAGGGACAATGGGAGACATGGGGACACTGTGTCCCTTGTGTCTCAGGGTCCCCATGTTCCCTTAGTGTCTGTGTCCCCATGTCTCTTAGTGTCTCCAAGTCTCTCACTGTCCCCATGTCTCAATGTTTCCTTAATATCTTAATGTCCTCAGATCTCCAAGTGCCCACTAGTGTCTCAGTGTCACCAAGTGTTCCTATGTCTCTCACAGTTTCCCCTAGTGTCTGTGTCCCCAGGTCTCCCAGTGCCCCCTAGTGTCTCAGTGTTCCCAAGTTTCCCTATGTCTCCCATTGTTCCCTAGTGTCTGTGTCCCCATGTCTCACTGTGTCCCCTAGTGTCTCCAAATGTCCCCTAGTGCCTGTGTCCCCATGTCTCCCTGCAGCCTTTCCCCCCCATCCCACACTTACCTGAGCTGTTGACTGTCTCTGCAGGCTCAGTGAGTAGAGCAGGGAGGAAGATGCTGTAACCTCTTATCCCTGCCTCTCTCCACACCCACACACAGCCCTACTGGCTGACGCTGGTATTGCAGAATAATATCTGTTTATACTGAGACTGACATATTTGTATTACCGGTATTACTGCAATACCGGCACCGGCTAGGCAGCCTCAGATACCTGAGAAATACTTCTGAGAAATATCTGGCAACCCTAAGAAATACCTGAGAAATACCTGGCAACCCTAAGAGTAGTGTTTTTAAAAATAAAAAAAAAGGTTTTGTTTTTTTGTTAAATCAATGGGTCTATTTCATGGGTTTGGGCCTGTAGCTGCAGCTCCATCAGCCCCTATGTTAATCCGGCCCTGGGGTTTATCTATAATCCTCACATTTACTTGGAGTATACTGCACAATTTTTGTTGGCCTTTAGTACCATCAATTCATATTGATTTGACCATCAAATATATTCATATTCTAAAAATCTCTCTTATGTCTTATGCTTTGTAACAGAGCAAATTTAAAGAATCATCCTGTGTATTAACTAACACAACGAAGCCCTGTGCGGATATATAATAGAATACAATCAATTTATCTTGAATTATATTGTACCTTTCTTTGACTCACATTGATACTTTTCAGATAGGGACTTGCCACCTTAATAGACTTTAGCTACATACATATAGAGATACAAGTAGATACATTTGGCATAACCTTTTTTCAAGTAGAGATTGGTTCAAATTAAGGGGTTATAATCATTATTCAGACCCACTGTGAGTCACAAGAAATTCTAGTAGCTGCCTCTTTCGGTGTACTCATTATTATTATTATTGCTTTTTTTTATAGTGCCAGCATCTTCTGTAGCGCTTTACAATATTATCAAAGGGGGAAATTTAACAATAAATGAGACAATTACAAAAACTTACAGGAACAATAGAATGAAGAGGACCCTGCTCAAACTAGCTTACAGTCTATAGGAGGTGGGTCGTAAAACACAACAGGACAGGAGGTAGCAATCAAACAAGGTGGGTTGAAGCAGTGCTGGAGGAGAGAATAGAGTGCTGCCCTATAGGAGAGAGCATGGGACAGGTATGTGAGGTGGAGTTTACTCTGGGAGGCCATAAGCTTTCCTAAAGAGATGGGTTTTGAGGCACTTTTTAAACAATTGAAGACTAGGGGAGAGCCTGATGGTGGTAGGCAGGCTATTCCAAAGGAAACGAGCCGCCCGCGAGAAGTCCTGCAAGTGTGAGTTGGTTGCGAACACGAGAAGGTCATGAGCAGGGCAGAGAAACTGAGAAGGGGCATACCTGCGGATCAGTGAAGAGATATAGGAGGGGCTAGAATTGGTTAGTGCTTTATAGGTGTGGATTAGTACCTTGAATTGACTCCTACAGGACACAGGAAGCCAATGTCTAGTTGCAGCATTCATTACAGACTGTAGTGGGGCAATACGACTTGTGGGAAGACCTATTAGGAGAGAATTACAATAATCCATGCGAGAGATTACTAGAGCATGGACAAGCTCCTTAGTAGCATCTTGCGTAAGAAAGATGCGGATGCGGGCTATGTTTTTAACGTGGAATCTACAGGATTTGGTAACAGACTGCTCAAATGTGAGGCCAGAATCAAGTATAATGCCAAGAAAGCATGCTTGCATGGATGGACTGATGTGGGTACCACTAACTTGAAGGGAGAGTGAATGAGGAGGTTCAGTATTAGGAGGAGGAAAGACAAGGAGTTCAGTTTTAGAGAGATTGAGTTTCAAAAAGCGGGAGGACATCCAGTCAGAGATGGAAGAAAGGCAAGCAGTGACATGTTGCAGGACGGCAGGGGAGAGGTCTGGGAAGGAGAGGTATACCTGAGTGTCATCAGCGTACAGGTGAGGCAGTTTAAAGAGAAAATAGAAGGGGACCGAGGACAGAGCCTTGGGGGACTCCAGCAGAGACAGCATGAAGGGAGGAGGTATCATTTGAAAAGGAGACACTTGAAAAAAAGGATAATACAAATCTAATTTGGAGGAAAAAAGGATGCGCAGCCTGGTGACTTACCATGGAATGTGTCCAGGATCCGGTGGAAGATGGAACAAGAGTCGTATGTGGAGCCATTACCTGAGTAACCTTAGAGGTCTCATAGATAGTTACTGAGTAATGATTTCAATCTTTTGGGGCTTTGAGATAATTAGTCCAATCTCGCATGTAGGTCTGCCATGAGGCACGTACAGCCCTTACATATGTCACCAGAGAATGTTGTCCTTCCCTCCACATGGTCTCCCACTACATGGGACCTACTGGAGCCGCTGGAGGTCCGCCTTGATAAGCTATTCACAGCCTTTTGGGAGAAGCTCGAAAGCAAACCGCGAAACATGAAACCGCCACCTGGCCCGCCGCACCCTCCCCGCTCCGCTCCAAGCTTGCTCAGTCAGAAGGCTTATGAGACGCCATCCGACAAGAGGCGGAGGAGACGTGTGAAACCCAAAACACATTTAAGATCGCTTCACTCAGGCAACGGAAGATGCGCCTCAAGGCCCGAAGCTATACCTACAACGACAGGGACGCGGTCCTGGGGGCCGCCCACACTGCCTTCCCAGGCTGAAGACCACATGGAGTCTGACTCCAAGGCACCGACCACACCGTCAGAGGCTCACCCGCCGCTGGCGGCGGCGAAACATCCGAGCCCCACATGGCGCCCGAAATGGGGTTGACCCGGCCTCTTTGAGCTACCGAGTCAGTGGAACACAGGTGACGGCCTTCACGGAAACCTGGGGCTGGCAGACGGCTACCGCAGGCCCGTACCAAGTCACACCCCTATGGAACTTTCAAATTGCCGAGGCCATTTTTCCCCCTTCTCAGACGCGCACGGAGGATCTACCCAGCAACGGTATAGGCTGACCCAGCCCCACTAATGGACAGTTTCACTACCATCACGCTTGGCTAGGAACTGTTTAGTCGTAAATGGTGTTACTGTGTTCTCTTCTCTTACTCTGTAGAGCATAATATCTTGAGAGATTACTATTATTAAGCACAGCCAGTTATATTTAAGCATGATATGTGTTTTTCCAGTTCTAGGAGCTAATCAATGACCACACATACTTTGTCCCATGATAGGATTTACCTACTCTCAGGCTGTATACTAACTCTCATGCAAATACTATATGATGCTGATAAAGCTATTGTTATACGCAATGCTGAGGGCAGATGATATATGCAATGGTAGGATTTCCATTTACTTTAGTGCCTAAACAATTTTTACAGTTTTACGATTTAATCGGCGACCACACATAGTTCACCTTATGTTTTGCTTCACCAGCTCTCAGGCGACATACTAATTCTCTCGCAAATACTATACGGAGCTGATAAGGCTATTGTTTTAGGCAACTGTTAAGAGCAGATGTTAGATGCACCTATAGGAGCTTCAACTACTTCAATGACTTTAGTGGTGACCCAGTTAGCATGAACCTAGTCCTGTAGATCTAAATACCTACCTTACTTAATCTAGAGAAGTCACGCACAAATTGTTATTATTCACTGTATGCCTAAGCTATTGTATAATCTAAGGTTACTTTCCTATAGTCTATCAGAATAGGCTCAGCCACTAGCTACAACGTGCTTTAGATTCGCTACAAGTTAACTTACCTACTTAAAAAATGAAGCATTGTCACCCAGGAAATGTAATTTTCTGAAAATATCGATGTACTAATCCTTTACTGTAAATTGTTTTTACATTTCCCTCCCCTTTTCGTTCTGTACCCCATCTTATATGCTTCAATAAAAGAAAGATTGACAAAAAAAAAAAAAAAAAAAACAGGGAGAGGAATAAACTGATATAAAGAGTGGTAGTGCCCATCTGTGTGTATCTGTGGAATTGTGTAGCTAATTTTGTTGGTGTGCATGCCAGTTGTATGTTTGAGTAGCTAGTTAATTAGGTGTGCATAAGCATAGTGCATTGGTTAGGACGCTAATGGAGGGAATCCCACAGAATTGTCTTGTGCACGGGCCTGCAGATTGAAAGAGCAAGTCCTTCTTAGTATATGTGAAGGGATTACAAAAATGTATTAAATATTTGTATTGAATACATGTAAGTCCACCTGCCACGTCAAATAATTGTTTGGCTGCATTATTTACACACAGTTCTATATTTAATATGTATATATAGCATGTTCACTGACAGACACTATCTAAGGTAGGAAATGGGTTCATATTGGCCCAGAGATCCAAAACTATTTAAAGATACATGAAATAAATGTTCAATCCAGCTCAGAAGATATGAATACCTATCACTCAGATCACCTACTGGGTTATTCACTAAACTATCAAGAAACTGCCATCTCTGCCTCCTTGTGCTGTTCAGGATCCTCAAGATGTCAGCCACCATCCCCATGACCTCCATCTTCAGGTCATGGACAGTATGAAGGAGCAGAGACAGACACATAAAATATGACCAGGTATGTTTGATTAAACACAACATGCTCCATTTAGTGGTACTTCTGTGTACAATCAAAATTAGGTGTACAGGAAACTCACAAGGTGACAAAGGCCGTGCTCCATCTGGTGAGTCGATTTAGTTACACGAAAGGCAATTCGCAGTACATTCTAAAGGGGATATATATATATATATATATATATATATATATATATCTTGTATTTTAACCCCTTGAGGACGCAAGACGGTTCAGGACCGTCATCGGCATTTTTCCCTTGCCGACCGACGACGGTCCTGAACCGTCCTAAATTTAAAATGCACTTACCCGATCGCCGTCGTTCCCCCGGCGGCGATTGGCGGTGCTCCCGTTGTGGGGAGACTGCCTGCACTGCTTGTACTCCCGGACATACTCACAGATCCCCCATAACTGACACACATACACACTGATCTCAGGGCACCACTCTGCAATGCTGGTCAGTGGGTATGCAACTGTATGCAAACTGCATCCCGGACTGCCAGAAGTTGCTTACGGGAACAAACCATCTGTGGGCCAGTGGTTTGAGACCCCTGTTCTATGTAATGCACTAAAAGGAGTGATATTTTTTATCTATGATTTCTATTCAAGCAGCCATCACCCCTTTCTTCTCACTATCAGGCTCCTCTTCTATACATTAGTGATGGGAGTAGGAGAGAGTTTCAGGCAGCCCAATGTTAGCGGTGGCAGAGGGTGGTTTGCCTGATGGTGATGAGAGAGGGAGGAATTGGTGCTTGGAGAAGGAGGTGTTTAATCATGATGGAATAGGGAGGTTTGATGCCTAATGCTGATGGGAGGGAGAGTGATACCAAGGGGTGGTGGAAGAGGGAGGAAGGTAATTCCTCCTGGTGGTGTTTGCATCATTACGAGGCATCACTTCTTCTTTCTCTCAGCACCATTAGGCATCATCCTGCCTTTCTGCCATCACCATCAGGCATCACAAATCTCCATTCTCCATTATGCATCACAACAATCCCATCACCATTGGGATTTACCACTCTCCTAACACCAATATTAGGCTAGCTTCTCTATGTCTTACAATCAGCAGCATGAGCAGCCATTCTCACTTCCTTTTACCATCTATGTAACCACATAGAAGTCTACAGCACAGAGTCATGGCTGGCATCTTCTAAGCTCAAACAGGTTTTTGCTTGCTCTTTCCTGTTGCCTTCTGGATAGCGAGCATGCGAGTGGCTCAGGTGGAGTTAGCTGTTGTGCCATGTGAACCTGCAACCAGTCCAACAAGCTGTCACCAGTGGCGAGTCCAGATGAGAAGCACGAGGACAAATGTCCCACCATCCAAGAAGCCATGGTGCGATTTGATGACCATGCCAAATGCCTCCCTAAGGATGCCAGGGATTGTCTGGCCATCAGCAGGGGCTGACAAAGGGAACATCTTCATAGAGTAGGGGATGTCCCTTCAGTCAGCTCCTGCTGACAGTCACACAATCCCTAGGAATATATGCAAATAGAAAAAATCCCAGGCACTCACTGTGATTGTTCTCCAGGCAGATTTATTGCAACGTTTCGACCTATTCAGGTATTTATCAAGCTAACACCACAGTGACAAAATTGCACTTATATACACACACAAGTTAATGAACAGACAATCCATTAATTAAGTAAGCAATTACAAATTTCATTGAACAAACATATGTTAAAAATAATTCAATCAATATATCAATTTAATACATAAAAGTGAAAAAAGACATGATATGGAATAAGTAAATAAATGGCTGAAGTAGATAGTCAAAAAGAAAGAAAGCAGTCCAGGTTTTACAGACAACCACATAAACAATTATCTATGCACAGATCTTTCAAATAGAATGTATTACTAAACTTAAGCTATACAATTAATAATATTAGATTATACCTGGGAATCAATTAAGAGTGCCACACATCTCGGAAAAACCGAAACGCCTCTCACACGTGACTGGACGCAATAGCGTCATAAGCCACGTTAGAAAGTACGGTGGCTGCAGAGGGTATACGGCGTCTGAGATTCGGGGCGCATGCGCGGAGAGAGACCTAGTCGCGCATGCGCAAAAATAGATTCAGTCGCACACGCGCACGAAAAACAGCGCGTATATCCAAAATAACAGGCAATGCATTACACGATCATATATATCCCCAGGCTAAAAGAGCAGTTTAGTGTCATAAATGAAAACACCAGGACAGAAAGGAAAGAGAAAAAATGAAAAAACGAAAATAATAAAGAATATATACACAAAATATATAAATAAATAAGATAAAAAATTTATAAAAAATTAGAAAAAAACAAAATGGAAATTAAATAAATAAAATAATATAAATTAAATAATAATAAATAAGAAAAGATAAATAAATAAATTAATAAATAAATAATAAATAATGAATAAATAATAAAAGATAAAATATAAAAAATAATAATAATAATAAAAAAATAATAATAATAAAAATAAATAAAAAATAAATACAAAATAAATAATACAAAATATATTATATAAATAATGAATATATAAAAAATACAAATGAATATAAAAATAAAATAAAAATAAATGAAAGTATAAATAAAAATAAAAGTAGTAGAAATGATACAAAAATCAGCCAAATACTACAGTGTACACCAAAAGAAACACATTTTCTAAAGCTCAATCTTAAATATATATCCACGCAAAAACATATATGTGTATATGTCCACAGAAACATGCACATAGGTTTTTAAACATGTAGCATTGAAAGAAAAAATAAGTAAATAAATATAAGACATTGTGTATATCAAAAAGTATAAGGTAAATACGAAAAATAAGAGACCTAAGATACATAGATTATATCTGATAGAACTGTAGCAAGGGATCCACAGAGAAATCTTTCTTACAAAATCCAATGTTATTTCCATATATCCAAAAGAACATGTAAATAATCATACTACTAGAGAATAAGAAAACGTTATACATATGTATACATGTGTACACACATGCACACACATGTACAACACACGAGGTGCATAATTAAAAGTGCTAGAGAACATGCATAAAATTAATAGAAAGTGCAAAACATTAAATAAAGTGCATCAATAATTAATAAAGTACATTAAAAAGAAAGTGCTATAGTGAATAATAAAGTGCATACTATAGCAAAATGCTATAATTCAATAAAGTGCACATATCACATGCATGGAATGAATTAATGTGTACAATAAAAGTACTCCAGGCCATCCATGCACCTGTATAAACTCATACATTTCTAGAAAAGTGATTAATATAAGACATAATGAATATCCTATCCGTGAAGAAATATGTGAAATTGACAGGATCCCAATAGCAAAAATTGTCGATCAGCAGATGTAAAACTTCTTGTAAACCAACAGATGATCAAAAGAAGGTCTCTTAAGAGGGTGAAAAGAAAGAAAGAACCCAAACCAGCAAGGACATAAGAGAGCCTGTAAAGACAAAAAAAATGGTAATTTAGCATAATATATATATAAAAACTAAACAATCGAAGAAAAATCTTCAAATTAAAGGTAACAAATCATATTCTAGGTTGGGCTGAACCTAAAATATGATTTGTTACCTTTAATTTGAAGATGGGATCCCTTCCTGCATTCTTCTAGTAAAATGATAATGTCTCAAATCACAAATAATGTGCCAATGTTCTGTTACATGTTTTGGGCTTTCTTTCTTTACCTGGTGACCTGCTGGGCTGATCCTGAAATCAATTGTAGAAAGCCTCTGTTATTGTTATTCTTATTACTCTTCTGGCATCGTCCCTGCTGACCTTAAACATGCCACTGTAGTACCTATACTAAAAAAAACATCCCTCGACCCATCCACCTCCTCTAACTACCGTCCCATATCCCTGCTCCCTTTTTCCTCAAAGCTTCTGGAAAGACTTGTCTTTACCCGTGTGTCTCATTTCCTCAATTCCAACTCTCTCCTTGACCCCCTTCAATCTGGCTTCCGCCCTCTCCACTCTACAGAGACTGCCCTTATCAAAGTTACTAACGACCTAATCGTAGCTAAATCCAAAGGCCACTACTCCATACTAATTCTTCTTGACCTCTCAGCGGCCTTTGACACCGTTGATCATGCTCTCCTTCTTCAAACTCTTCAATCAATTGGTCTCTGTGACTCTGTCCTCTCATGGTTTTCCTCTTATCTCTCCCAACGCTCATTCAGTGTCTCCTTTTCTAATGATGCCTCCTCCCCTTGCCCTGTCTCAGTTGGCGTTCCCCAAGGCTCCGTCCTTGGTCCCCTTCTATTTTCTCTTTATACTGCCTCTCTTGGCAAACTTATTACCTCTTTTGGATTTCACTACCACCTGTACGCTGATGACACCCAGCTATATCTCTCCTCCCCGGACCTCTCCCCTGCCGTCCTGCAACGTGTCACTGCTTGCCTTTCTTCCATCTCTGACTGGATGTCCTCCCGCTTTCTGAAACTCAATCTCTCAAAAACTGAGCTCCTTGTCTTTCCTCCTCCTAATACTGATCCTCATCTTTCGCTCTCCCTCCAAGTTTGTGGTACCAACATTAGTCCATCCTTGCAAGCGCGCTGTCTTGGCGTCATACTTGACTCTGGTCTCACCTTTGAGCCTCACATCCAGCATGTTGCCAAATCCTGTAGATTCCATCTTAAAAACATAGCCCGCATCCGCCCCTTTCTTGCACCAGATACTACCAAGGAGCTTGTCCATGCTCTAGTAATTTCCCGCATGGATTATTGTAACCCTCTCCTGATTGGTCTTCCCAATAGCCGTACTGCACCCTTACAGTCCGTAATGAATGCTGCTGCTAGATTGATTTTCCTCTCTAGTCGTTTCTCTCACACCTCACCCCTCTGCCAGTCCTTACATTGGCTTCCTGTATGCTATAGGAGTCAATTCAAGGTACTAACTCACACCTATAAAGCACTGAACAACTCTAGCCCCTCTTATATCTCCTCACAGATCCATAGGTATGTCCCTTCTCGGTCTCTCCGTTCTGCCCGTGACCACCTGCTGTCCGTTGTCCGCACTCGTACGGCCAACTCGCGCTTGCAGGACTTCTCACGGGCGGCTCCCTTCCTATGGAATAGCCTGCCTACCGCCATCAGACTCTCCCCTAGTCTTGCATCTTTTAAGAAGTGCCTTAAAACCCATCTCTTTAGGAAAGCTTATGGCCTCCAAGACTAACCCTTACCTCACATACCTGTCTCTTGCCCTCTCCTAAAGGGCAGCCCACCTTATTTGATTGTAAATTCCTGTCCTAATGTGTTTTACACCCCACCTCCTATAGAATGTAAGCTCGTTTGAGCAGGGTCCTCTTCAACCTATTGTTCCTGTAAGTTTATTTGTAATTGTCCTATTTATAGTTAAATCCCCCTCTCATAATATTGTAAAGCGCTACGGAATCTGTTGGCGCTATATAAATGGCAATAATAAATAAATAAATTACTCGAATGTATCGCCCTGTTACTTGTACCATGTGATGTAAACTTAAATCCAAATAAAAACTTGTTTACATGAACATCCGAGTCCTCGAATCGAAGGAGTCCTCTGCTCCCTCCAGACACTTTTCACCATAGGTTTTGCTTGGATGGTAAAAAAGTACTAATTTTTAAGGTAGTTGTTGCTGATAGTAACGATTCTGCATGTCTCTCTCCTAGGGTGTTCAGGAACTGATGTCCATATGGAAAGTGAGTCGGTGATGTCCAAAAGTCCCTCTAGATGCAGATAGAGCACATCTGAGGTGTAGAATCAGAAAGTGCACTTTTTTGCAATTGCGACAAGATCTGATGTGCCCAGTTGTTCCCTTTAGATTGTCCGAACAGCCATCAATCAGGGGGTGAGGGAGCTAAAGAACTATTATCATACCAGAATCAGACACAACACATCTAGTTTTTTCTAACTCACATTTTTCTCAAATGTGTAAGTTCATAGTTTTTTTGTCTATAGGTTTTTTTTTTTCCCATTAAATGTTTTATGTCAAAACCCCAGGAAAACCTACCTTCTTCTACCATCCACTTTCTGACAGACTGCCTACTTGTTTCTAACTCTCCAACATAAGCCTTTTCCTTATATATATTTGCCTATTTAAAAAATGTGGAGCAAAATAAATAGATAATTAAATTAAAAATCTCAGTAGTCCATTATACTAGAAGCAATTTGGTGCTTTTTTATGTTTTGCAACCAACAATGGTGAGACTCTACGCTAAGGATAAAGCAGATCAGAGAAGTTAATCTGAGAGACAGTATCTGACAGAAAAAAAGGTAGGTAGTCACATATTAATGTTTTTTGATTAAACAGCCTGTAAGTTTTTTTAACTCATACTTTAATTTTGTTTTTACTTTATTTGGTTACTCTTTTTAGTGGGTTTTATTACTTTACGTTTATATCTATTACACTTTTATTTAAATTAAACAAGAGTTTTGTAGGAATGTGGATAATCACACATAGTTTTATTTAAAAAAAAAAAACTTTATTTTCGTCATGCATAGGTTCAGTAACTCGTTAATCTGTGCCATAACAGCGAATGCAAGCTTAAACATATATGCATAGACATTTTTATGACATGTGAGATCATAGCACTTTTTGGTTTGTTACGGGAGTCTGAGTAGTGGGTCAGTCTTGTTTGGGTTCGAGAGTTCGTATGGAAAGGTGCCTGTATGAGACAACGTGATTATCGTGAACGTGGGTATTATGTGGCTGGTTAAGCCTGGTAATGTGGGCTGAACAGGGTGCTTATGGCAAGTGTGCCCCCCTGAGAGCCGGGGTTAGTCCCGGAGGTTCCTGTGCTAGTCCGTCGTGCGGGGTAGGTTTGAGTGGGTTGCTCGGTCCCCTTCTGCCCTGTTTGGCATCTTGTACCCTTCTGCCCTGTTTGGCATCTTGGGCGGTCCGGGCTAGAAGGGTTTGAGGAGGGGATGTGGGTGTCCCTGTTCGCCGTGCGTGTGAATCGTCATTTGGGCCCCTTACCGAGGGAGCAGCAGGGGGGGGGGGGGGGGAGATGCAGTTGGTGTGGGCCTGTTCCTGGGTATACAATCTGTGCAGGTCACTATGGTCGGTTTGGTACGTGCTAGTCTAGGCTATTTCACCTCTAGCCTGTCTGTTGGCTGTCTGGAATGTGTTGAGTGTGTGATTAAATGAGTCAACTAATAAACTTTTTTTAAACAGAGATAAGCAGCCAATATGGGTTAGCTTGTTACGGTTCAAGTCCCTGCGTTCCGGAACGAACGGCCTAATGTTAGAAATGTCCCAGGAGTGATCGGGACGGAGTCTCAGCTCCTCCGGGTGCCTGTCCACCAGTCCGAGTGAGGCCAGGAACTGTGGTGCCTCTTCTGGTGCTGTAGCTCTATAGGTCTTGTCCTCCACTGTTGCTGTTAGGGCCATTGGGGTGGTCCAGCGATATGCAATGCCTTCTTCTTGCAGCCTCTTTGTGATAGGCCTCATGGCTTGCCGCCATTGTAGTGGGTAAGGTCTTGATAGAAGGTCAGGCAGTGTGTTTCAAAGTGGAGAGGTGTTTTGTCCCGTAGTGCCTGCTGGAGTCTTTGTTTGTCAGCATACGCATGGAAACGAATTATAACGTCTCTCGAGGAGGCTGTGGGTGCCCTGGGTGATTTCGCTATGCGGTATACACTGTCTAGCACAATTGATTTAGCCGTTTTTGCTGGCAACACGGAGGCTATTAGGCGTCTAATGAGGTGGGGCAGCTCCTCTGACGCTACTGTGTCTGGAACCCCCCGGATTTTCAGGTTTTTCTCTCGTCTTTATCCTCGAGGGATTCCTGTCTGAGAATCGTGTTGCTGTGGGCGGCTTGTATCTTATGCGCCGTCTCCTCCAGGGCTAAGAGGCCTCGTTTGAGGTCGGTTACATCATCTTCCGTAACCCGGACTCGTTCTGTGACGGCTTGAACCTCTTCCTTCACCAGAGCAATGTCTGCGTCAAATAGCTTTTTAATGCGGTCGTAGAGGTCTGAGATATCCTGCTTGGTCGAAGGATCGGAGGATTGCGCGTGTGCCGGTTCCCCATGGAGCGACCTGAGGGAGCATCTAGGCCCACTGGGGGGTCGGCCATCTTCGTTCTCCGGTGGATTAGTGGTGTGCTCTTCGTCTGCCAGTTCTGTGGGCACCTGTTTCGTCGGGCCGGAGAGCATTTCACTGATGTCTCTCCCCTTTTGCGGGCCTGCTTGTCTTTTGGGCTTTGTGCGGCCCATCGGTATTGCAGGCGATTTGTCTTCAGGTGGAGGTGAGTACCAGGCCCAGTTTGCAAAGGCCTCTGCGTATTCTGCGGCCCTCCTCAAGTCGTGAGGCCTGGGCGTTTTCCTGAGCTTGCAGGCTGATTTGGCCTTCGAGTCGTAGGTGAAGGGCATGGGTATGTTCCTCGTGTGCTTGTGCACTTAGTTCCCACTTCACCGTGAGTCGATGGGGCCTGAGTCTATTGATTTTAAGTAGATTAGTTAGTTTTGGTCCCGGAGCTCTGAAAGATGGCGTCCGCTCCATCCTGGTGCTTAGCCCCGCCCCCACACATAGTTTTATAAAGGAACAGAAATCTTTTTTTTACCATGCAGTCATGCGTTGTGCGTTTACTATTCTTATATACAGTTGCAAGAAAAAGTATGTGAACCCTTTGGAATGATATGGATTTCTGCACAAATTGGTCATAACATGTGATCTGATGATCATCTAAGTCACAACAATAGACAATCACAGTCTGCTTAAACTAATAACACACAAAGAATGAAATGTTGCCATGTTTATATTGAACAAGTATTACATTTAACAGTATATGCATGGGTTTGTTTATTCTTTACTTATCTCGTTACAGTTAATTAATTGATAATCGATATAAGTTTCATCTGAAAATATTTAGCTAATATAGACATTTAAGAGCTTATAGATTTCTCTGCATCACACTTTTGTCTCACCTACTGGTTTCCGACTGTTTGATTTCTACCAGTGTCTCTGCTCTTGAACCACCAATTCTGTAATGCAATTCCAGATTACTTTTGTACAAACTCTAGCTTGTTCTAAGGATTGCTTATTTCTGTTAATACCTCAATGGGATTTTATAGCAATAACCAACTAATTCCACAACAATATCATGAAAAAATGTACAAATAATGAGACAATTATATAGTGACACAAGCACAATAGGTAGATGATGAAGGCCCTGCTCAAACAAGCTTACAATCTGGAGGAGATGGGGTACAAGTACACAACAGGGCAGCAAGGGTGACAGCCACCAAATAAGGTGGAAAAGTAGCAGAACTGGATGTGAGAGTGGAGTGTGGCTCTTGGAGAGCAAAAGAAAGATATGGATAAGTATAGATGAGTTACTCTTGGAGTCTATAAGCATTTCTGAACAGATGTGTTTTGGGGGACTTTTTAAACAATTGAAGGCTGATGTAGAATTATTAAAAAGTCTTTATTGTACTTGTATTGAATTATTGCACTAACTCCATTTTAACCTGATGCTGTGACAAATCCTCCATTTTGTCCTCATAACCTGACTTCTCCATATGAAAACTACATTACATGACAGAATTGCTCAGCACATCTAACACAATAGACAAAGACTGTATTTTTCCATAAAGATATGACTAACCCAGGAACTGCTGAATTTCCCCTAACTCGCAACATAGTATAAATTGAAGGCCATGAGAACACTGTAGTAATGAAATGTTCTATTCATAAGAGACCTTGCACCTGACCACGAGATCTGACATCACCGACCGTGTAAAATGACGCTCAAGACCCCCTTGTCCCCACCCTTGTCCAAAATAATACCACCTCTTGGTGGGTGGACACGAAGTTAGTCACATAATGTTTAATCCAATTAATGATGTTTATTTGTTATTATCTGATATTCAATGATGATGTCATTTTGCTTTTAAAAAGATCTGCATAACTGTTTTCCAACCAGATGGCATTAAAATTTCTGAAGTGCTTTTAACCTGAACTCCATGTGTCAGTGTGAGCTTACTTCTGCGTATACGCAATTTAATCATCTCAGATTTGGACAGGAACAGATAGACATTTAAACATATTTGTTTATTTCTAAATTAATCTACATCTAGATGATGAAGGCCCTGCTCAAACAAGCTTACAATCTGGAGGAGATGGGGTACAAGTACACAACAGGGCAGCAAGGGTGACAGCCACCAAATAAGGTGGAAAAGTAGCAGAACTGGATGTGAGAGTGGAGTGTGGCTCTTGGAGAGCAAAAGAAAGATATGGATAAGTATAGATGAGTTACTCTTGGAGTCTATAAGCATTTCTGAACAGATGTGTTTTGGGGGACTTTTTAAACAATTGAAGGCTAGAGGAGAGTTTGATAGGGGTAGGCAGGCTGTTCCAAACAATGGAAACCGCTCGCGAGATGTCCGCTAAGCGCGAGTTAGCAGTAAGGGTGCGAGCAGCGGACAGGAGGAGGCCACTGGCAGAGCAGAGAGACCGAGAAGGGGCATGTCTATGGGAAGAAATGTAAGAGGGGCTAGAGTTGGTTAGAGCTTTATCCCCTTAAGGACCAAACTTCTGGAATAAAAGGGAATCATGACATGTCACACATGTCATGTGTCCTTAAGGGGTTAAAGGTAAGGGTTAGTATTTTGAATTGACACCTATATGATACAGAAAACCAGTATAAGGATCGACAGAGGGGTGAGGTATGGGAGGAGCAACGGGTGAGAAAGATCAGCCTGGTAGCAGCATTCATTATTAATTGTAGGGTAAGAGAACTAGGAGGGAATTACAGTAATCCATGCAAGAGATTACCAGAGCATAATGGATATGAGGCACAAAGGGGAGGCCAGGATCAAAGATAACACCAAGACAACGAGTTTGCAAGGACAGACTGATGCAAGTACTATCAACTTGCAGGGAAAGTGAAGGAGGAGGATCAGAGTTATGAGGGGGAAAAATAAGAATCTCAGTTTTAGAGAGATTGAGTTTCAGAAAGCGGGAGGACATCCAATCAGATAGAAGAAAGGCAAGCAGTGACACGTTGTAGGATCATGGGGGAGAGATCAGGGGAGGAGAGATATATCTGGGGGTCGTCGGCATACAGATGGTAGTGGAATCCAAAGGAGTTAATGAGTTTGCCAAGAGAGGCAGTATAAAGAGAGAACAGAAGGGGACCAAGAACAGATCCTTGGGGGACTCCAACCGAGACAAGGCGACAGGAGGAGGTGTCATTGCAAAAGGAGACACTGAACGAACGTTGGGAGAGATAGGAGAAGAACCACAAGAGGATATATATGCAATAACTTGGGTTGTCTTCTTTTGCAAATGGTAAACCATCATGGGGGTAATTCTCATTTCTGGGCTACCATATGCTCTCAAAGGTAACATAACCCATCTGGCAAATTTCAATGTGAAAAAAAATAAAAATAAAACCTTATATTTGACCCTGTAACTTTCAAAAAACACTATAAAACCTGTACTTCCCTGAACACAAATATTAGTGTTTCAAAACAGTAAAACATATCACAACAATGATATTATCTTTGAAAGTGACGTGTGTGTGTGAAACTGCAAAAAAACTTCACTTTCACTGACAATATCATTGCTGTGATATGTTTTACTGTTTTGAAACACTGATATTTGAGTTCAGCAAAGTGTGCCGAGGAAAACAATACCTCCCATGTACAGGTTTTAGGGTGTCTTGGAAAGTTACAGGGTTAAATATAGTGCCTGGGTTGTCAGGCAGGTCTCTCAAATTGCAATCAATACAATTACTTAATTATGTAAAAATATTACATAAATATGCACATAGAATTTAAATATATATACATATTTATATATTTGAAATCTGTATGTTAATGAAATTATTTATGTAATTATGTATATGGACATATGTATATTTCATATTATTTTTATTTATTTATATATACATAGATATATACATGGGCGTAGGAATCGGGGGGGATGTGGGGGACGCATCATGCGGGGGGGGACAGGTTATGGGGAAATCCCCCCCAGCTCCGCCGGCCCCCCTCATGCTGCAGCCGCCCGAGCACTCTGCAGAGAGCCTCAGGCGGCTGCAGCTTTGCCCGGGCTGGTGCATCCATGAGGGCGCACCGCCCGGGTGCAGCATGAGGAGAGGGGCTGACAGGAGGGAAGCGCTAAGCGCTCCCTCCTGTCACTCCCTCACTGTAGCGTGGCCGAGCCCTGTATGGTCCACGGGTACAGGGAGCATCTGTCTCCTGTACCCGGCCGGACTAACAGGAAGTGCACACTGGCATTCTTGGGGACTGAGTGTGCACTTCCTTTTAGTCCGGCCGGGTACAGGAAACAAAATCTCCCTGTACCCGCGGACCATACAGGGCTCGGCCACGCTACAACAGAGGTAGGGGAGGGGGGAGGAAGAGAATGACAAGGGAGGGAGGGGGAGAAAAAGGAGAGTGACAAGGGAGGGAGGGGGAGAAAAAAGAGAGTGACAAGGGAGGGAGGGGGAGAAAAAAGAGAGTGACGAGGGAGGAAGGGAGGGAGGGGGGGGAGAAAGAGAGTGACAAGGGAGGGAGGGGGGAGAAAGAGAGTGACAAGGGAGGGAGGGAGGGGGAGAAAGAGAGTGACAAGGGAGGGAGGGAGGGGGAGAAAGAGAGTGACAAGGGAGGGAGGGAGGGGGAGAAAGAGAGTGACAAGGGAGGGAGGGGGAGAAAGAGAGTGACAAGGGAGGGAGGGGGAGAAAGAGAGTGACAAGGGAGGGAGGGAGGGGGAGAAAGAGTGACATGGGAGGGAGGGGGAGAAAGAGTGACATGGGAGGGAGGGAGGGGGAGAAAGAGTGACATGGGAGGGAGGGAGGGGGAGAAAGAGAGTGACAAGTGAGGGAGGGAGGGGGAGAAAGAGAGTGACAAGGGAGGGGGAGGGGGAGAAAGAGAGTGACGTGGGAGGGAGGGGGAGAAAGAGAGTGACGAGGGAGGGAGGGGGAGAAAGAGAGTGACAAGGGAGGGAGGGAGGGGAGAAAGAGAGTGACAAGAAAGGGAGGGAGAGAGGGAGGGGGAGAAAGAGAGTGACAAGGGAGGGAGGGAGGGGGAGAAAGAGAGTGACAAGGGAGGGAGGGAGGGAGAAAGAGAGTGACAAGGGAGAGAGAAAGAGAGTGACGGGGGGAGAAAGAGAGTGACAAGGGAGGGAGGGGGAGAAAGAGAGTGACAAGAGGGGGACGGAGGGGGAGAGAAAGTGACAAGGGGGGGACGGAGGGGGAGAGAGAGTGACAAGGGAGGGAGCAGGAGAAAGAAAGTGACAAGGGAGGGAGGGAGAGAAAGAGAGTGACAATGGAAGGGAGAGAGATTGACATCCATCACACACACACACAAACACACACAATCATGCAATCCTTACACACACAGAAACACACAATGCATTCCTTACACACACTCAATGCACCCCGTGCACACACACACACACACACACACAACCACACAATCATGCAACCCTTACACACACAGAAACACACAATGCATTCCCTACACACACTCAATGCACCCCTTACAGAAGCACACACTGCATCCCGTACATACACAGAAACACACCTTGCAGCCCTTACACATACAAACACAGATTCACACAATGCATTCCTTACACACATATCAGGACATCCCCTACACACTCCACCCCCTGTGAACAAACTCATTGGTGGAACATGAAGGTGGACCCTGGGACCCAGACCTTGAGCTGTGTAAAGGGCCCCCAAAAAATGGAGCTGCTTCCCGTTCTCCCAGAACATTGATTTTTGTGACCACAGTTACAAACAGCCTCCAGAGAGCCTGTTCTACACCAGACCAGTGGAGCCAGACTGCAGCTAGAGCCCATCATCATCCTCATCTTGTTGTAAGTAGGCAATCTAGCATATTATTCGTGGCACTAATCTCTAATTTACCTCACATTAAAGAAACACTATAGTCCCCAGAACCACTGCAGCTTAATGTAGTGGTTCTGGTGTCTATAGCCTGTCCCTGCAAGCCTTTTAATGTAAACACGGCGGCACTCCAGCACTGGCGTTAGTTAACATGGCAGAAAAATAATTGGAAAGGGTTAGGGGGGCTACTAATAAGGATAGGGGGAGAGGGGTAGCTAGAAAAATAATTGGAAGGAGTTAATATGCGTGGAAGGGGTAGGTGGGGTTCTTTTGTGCATGGAAGGGGTAGGGGTGGTTCTAATATTCATGGGAAGGGTAGGGGTGGCTCTAATCAGGAGGATCCCGGCGCTGTATCCGGTTAAGTAAAACCCCTTCCCTGTAGTGACCCTTTAATGTTATTATTTAATCATTTATATAGCGACTGCAAATTCCGTAGCGCTGTACAATGGCATAAACAACTCCTAGTTTACGGAATAAGAATATACCCGGCGAGTAAAAATGCTATCCAGCCCAGATTTTTTTGGGTTCCTACGCCCAATGGATATATAAGTATATGTATAATTCCATTTTAAGTGTATTTTGATGTGAATATATATATTAATATCAAAATACAGTTAGAATAAAATGACATATTTATATATATAATTTTAATTATTTTTTAATTATTTTTACATTTTGTATGTATGACGTTATATATAAGATATATTTACATAGTATATATAGATATAATATATGTATATGTATATATATCTCATAGATACATTTATATATATATATATATATATATATATACACACACATTTACATGAATATATATATTTTTAAAAACTTTGCGCTCATATTATCAAGCGTCACTGTTAGCAGCAGTTATTCCACACTTGGTGACAGCCACCCCCCCCCTCAGTTGGCTCAGCTGGAACACCAGAATAAATATTACCCCATGAGATCCGCAGCCTCTTATGTCTCCCTAAGCAGCTATGCCCAACAGCCTCCCCACTCCCACCCTCGATTGCCTTGACGCTCCAGATCTGGGACAGAAACGGATAGAAATTAGCCGCTAATGCCCCTCTGTCACTAGCGACCTCCATAGCAGCACTACTGTACTGGATCCCCAACTTCAATACCAAGCATTGCTTAGATAAGAAAGTTACTCACTTATACCATCTATATGAGAACACGGCCTATTGGACTACCCAACCTTAGTGTCAAGATACAAGCTGCCCAGGTCCTCACACTATTCTTACATACAGTTAAAGGACCACTCTAGGCACCCAGACCACTTCAGCTTAATGAAGTGGTCTGGGTGCCAGGTCCAGCTAGGGTTAACCCATATTTTTTTAGAAACATAGCAGTTTCAGAGAAACTGCTATGTTTATTAATGGGTTAAGCCTTCCCCCTAATCCTCTAGTGGCTGTCTCATTGACAGCCGCTAGAGGCGCTTGCGTGATTCTCACTGTGAAAATCACAGTGAGAGCACTCAAGCGTCCATAGGAAAGCATTGTAAATGCTTTCCTATGCGACCGGCTGAATGCGCGCACAGCTCTTGCCATGCGTGCGCATTCAGCCGACGGGGCAGAGAGGAGGCGGAGAGGAGGAGGAGAGCTCCCCGCCCAGCGCTGGAAAAAGGTAAGTTTTACCCCTTTTCCCCTTTTCAGAAGCGGGCGGGAGGGGGTCCCTGAGGGTGGGGGCACCCTCAGGGCACTCTAGTGCCAGGAAAACGAGTATGTTTTCCTGGCACTAGAGTGGTCCTTTAATGTCTTTCCTAGCTAGACATCTCAGACTGGGTACAATGCACATCCTCTCCACAGCTACGCTTATGAAATGGGAACAACTGTGCATAAATGAAAAGATGACACCTTCATTTAAACCGATCTCCATGTGCTACAAACTTGTCTCAGACCATATCACATTCTCTGAATCTAAACCAGCGGAGCAATGGCACACAGACCTACAACACACATTCTTCCAGAAACAATGGGAACGAGTTGTTAAACTAAAATCAGTCACCCTCAAAAAACAACATTATAAGACACTGTTCTGTTGCTATATGGTACCCAGGAGGCTTCATAAAATGTTCCCCAAAACATCCGCCACCTGTTGGTGATGTAACATAGAAGAAGGTACCTATCTACATATTTGGTGGACATGCACTAGCCTCTCCAACTTCTGGAAGGAGATCCACCACCTTATCTCTAAAAACATAGAGCACCCTATAACCTTCTCACCGAGGACCTATCTCCTCATGGAGTTACCCCATTCCCTGCCACGACACAAACTCAAGCTGATTATGCAATTAGCACTCACAGCCCAGCAAAACATTGCCAGAGACTGGAAGTCTAACATGACCATCTCACTTAAAACCTTAAAACTCGATAAACAAGGCTCCTATGAGCGCCAATTCCCCTATATTTTCCCTCAAACAAAACTAATATTGAATGCTTGGTCAACATGAGACACATGTAGATCGGGGATTAGAGGTTGCGCTTGTAACCAATGTATTATGTAATCCTTGGGACCATACAACACCTTGTAACATACTTGTACAACTACCTGACTAGCCTAGGCACCTCGTACCTAACACCTAGCTTTCATTCTCACATCCATGCCGTAAAACTATATTTTCACTATACAAAATGCACCTGTTCATTTAACACTACTTTAAATGCTTGGATTGTGTATCCACTGTTATTGTGCATATCTGATCATTTGTACCTTTATGCTTTCCCCCTCCCCCCTTCATTTCTGTACCCCCTTGACCATTTTTTGAAAATCAATAAAAACTTCTCAAATTGAAAAAAAAAAAAAAAAAAAGATTTGATGAGTTTCTTTTCACCTGCAATAAAAAAATAATTAATTGGCCTACTAGGAGACCATGCTCATGGTGAAATTATCTCCAAAGATAAAATAGCTAAATATTATTTACTCTTTTTGGACTGCACACCAGACATATCTAATTGAAAACAAATGTCCCAGATCGTGAGATACATGCAAATTGAAAATGGAGATATAGCTGTAGAAGAATGTTTCATCGACTTCACTGAATAAAGGAAAAAACAGGAAGTGGATTAGCTGATGAAATAACAGAAAAAGTCTGAAAAGGATGGACTTGACCTTCAAGAAGTGAGATGTCAAGGTTATGACAATGGTACAATATATGTCAGGAGTGTACAAAAGTGTAAGAGCTGTCATTTTGCTAAAAAATAATTTGCTAATGTTGTTCCATGTTCAACTCATTGCCTAAATGTAATCAGCGTTCATACAGCTTCCATTAATTGTACTATGGTATAATTTTTTGGCATTGTGAATAAAATGTACCATTTTTTCCCCATTCAGCTTGTAGCTGGGACACTTTCATGAGTTTGTTAAAAGTATCACTGAAGAGTCATGCTGATACAAGATGGCCAGATGATCATAGTTATGAATTACAAACTTTAAGTTCACAGAGTTCAGAAGTGGCGAAGACTTTAAAACATATCGCTACCACAAAATATCCAGAAACGGTATCAACTGCTAATAAGCCTTCTTAAAAAATTATGATTTTCTTTTGTGCACGTTATGCATTTGGTGTAATATATTAACTCATATTGACTGAGTACCTTTTTTTTTTTTTTTTTTAAATTCTTTATTTTAGTAGTGCAGATAATCACAATATTTCGACAAGTGCCACAACAGCGTAGTTCAAGTGTTTTACATGGTATACAGTGGCATGAAAAATTTGCACAATTTTTTATATATAACAGCTTAATAAACAGGCTTATGAGGGATCTAGTTACGGTAAAATTATGTAGAGTATAAGGTATTACATGCCTGAGAGGAACTAACAGTCATACATATGCCAGGATTATTTTTGTTGAGATTCTTGCTTAAGTGCAAAAACAAGTAAGGTAAAAGGTAACGTTTAAACAGGCTTATGGCATAGGCAGTAACTGCAAGCATTGTTAAGGTGAGTGTTGAGGTAGCCTATGTGTACTTATTAGGATTTAGTATGCAGAGGTGTGACTGAGGGTACACACAAGACGCATGCAATCTTATTTTTGCAAAGCCATGCAATTAGGTTCGTGCTGAGAGGAAACATGCCTATTGAAACAGGCGTCCGAAACAGGATTCTAAAACAGGCTTATATAAAGAAATGTCTAATAAAAGAAAGCAAAATATATGAAACATTATGTTTGACGTCTGAGCCTCGTTTTAAAACATGCTAGGCTATAAACGTATAAAACATTGCTTTGTGGAGAAGGAGGTCGTTCACGTTAGCCCGGACCGGCTGGCAAATTATAACAACCTACTATGTGTGCTGCCATTAGCTACATTAACTAGCATTAATGCATTAATACAGAGTATGCTTAAGTTAGGTTTCTGAAATGTCCCAGGAGGCTCAAGAGAGATCAAGTCCTGGAAACAGGGAGACCACCATGACAGAGCTATAAAACAAAATTAAGACTTGGGTCATCCTGATGTGATGTGTATTTGAGAGGGGCACATACAGTTAAGAGGAAGTCCCAGCACCCCTGGCTCCTGGCCGGCTATCAGCCGACTCCCGTCATGGGTATCCCGCTGCTGGGCTGCTCAGTGAGGAATGTCAGGCCTCCAGGCTCCGGTCTTGTCTTGTGGGGCCGGGTGGTCCCCCAGATGCTGAGTGCCAGGAGAACAGGAGACTCTCGACGTGGTGCATAGGTATGTCTCACGCGCAGTGGCGTACTAAGGGGGGGGCGGCCCGCCCCGGGTGCCACTGACTAGGGGGGTGCCATGACTTCCAGTGTCATGTGTCACCCCCCATCATTACGCTGCGCACAGCCGCAGCACCTTTGCGGCCAAACACCGGCGGGACTTCCTTCTTTATGAGGAGGAGGGGGAGGAGCGTTGCGGGCCGCGGCATCGCGCAACGTTATGACGTGCGCAGCGCCGTCAGTCCGCCTTCACGGATCTTCAGCGGAAGGATCCATTTCCGGGCGGTGAGGCACCCAGTGGTCGGACTCGGCGGGCAAGCAAGGCATCATCAAAATGTAAGTATAAAGTACTTATTTTATGTCTGGGGCTGAATTAATTAAAGGGGGGGAGTATTAATTAGAGGGGGGTGGATTCATTAAAGGGGGGGGTGTATTAATTAGAGGGGGTGGATTCATTAAGGGGGGGTGTATTAATAAGAGGGGGTGTATTAATTAGAGGGGGTGTATTAATTAAAGGGGGGTGTATTAATTAAAGGAGGGTGTATTAATTAGAGGGGGGTGTATTAATTAGAGGGGGCGTATTAATTAGAGGGGTGTATTAATTAAAGGGGGGGTGTATTAATTAGAGGGGGGTGTATTAATTATAGGGGGTGGATTAATTAGAGGGGGTTTATTAATTAGAGGGGGTGTATTAATTAGAGGGGGTGGATTAATTAGAGGGGGGTGGATTAATTAGAGGGGTGTATTAATTAAAGGGGGGTGGATTCATTAAAGGGGGGTGTATTAATTAGAGGGGGGTGTATTAATTAGAGGGGTGTATTAATTAAAGGGGGTGTATTAATTAGAGGGGGGTGTATTAATTAGAGGGGGTTTATTAATTAGAGGGGGTGGATTAATTAGAGGGGATGTATTAATTAGAGGGGGTGCATTAATTAGAGGGGGGTGTATTAATTAGAGGGGCTGGATTAATTAGAGGGGGTGTATTAATTAGAGGGGGGTGTATTAATTAAAGGGGGTGTATTAATTAGAGGGGGGTGGATTAATTAGAGGGGGTGGATTAATTAGAGGGGGGTGGATTAATTAGAGGGGGGTGGATTAATTAGAGGGGGGGTGGATTAATTATAGGGGGGCGGATTAATTAGAGGGGGTGGATTAATTAAAGGGGGGTGGATTAATTAGAGGGGGTGGATTAATTAAAGAGGGGTTGTGGATTAATTAAAGAGGGGGTGGATTAATTAAAGGGGATGTGGATTAATTAAAGGGGATGTGGATTAATTAAAGGGGGTGTGGATTAATTAAAGGGGGTGCAGCACGGGGGAAGTTTATTTAGAGGGGTATGTTTAATTAAAGGGGGGATGCAGGTTGTTTTTTTATTAAGGGGGTTGCAGTATTTTATTTATTAAGGGAGGATGTGCACTGCAGATTTTTGTTTTTTATTAAGGGGGTGTGCAGGGTTTTTATTAAGGGGGGTGCATGTTTTTTGTTAGGGGGGTTGTGAAAGTTTTTGTTTTTTATTAAGGGGGTGTGCAGGGTTTTTATTAAGGGTTTGCATGATTTTTTTTAATTAAGGGGGGTTGTGCAGGTTTTTGGTTTTTTTAAGGGGGTGTGCAGCTTTTTTTTTTTAATTAAGGGGGATGTGCAGGTTTTTTTATGTTTAGGGAGTGTATGAAATTTATGTGATCGGGGTGCAGGGTTTTTATGTGTACGGAGTGTATGAAATTTATGTGATCAGTGTACAGGGTTTTTATATGAAGGGCGAAGGGCAGGGGTTTTCTAGAAGGGGCGAGACCAGGGGCTTTGTAGAAAGGGGCAGGGGAGGAGTTTTCTAGAAGTTTCTCACCAGCCCCTTTCTACAAAAGCACTGGTCTTCCCCCTTCTACAAAAATGGTGCATTTATACAAAACCCCTGCCCTGGCCCCCTTCTACAAAACCTCTGCCCTAGCCGCTACATCTTTTGAACTCAAATCCCTTTCCTATGCTATTTCTAAGGATCCGCTCAATAAAGTGGTATGGGTGCCAGGTCCCTTTAGTTTTAACCCTGCAGCTGAAAACATATGTTTCACTGAGGGTTAATCCAGCCTCTAGTGGCTGTCTCACTGACAGCCACTAGAGGCGCTTCCGCAATTCTCACTGTAAAACTCACCGTGAGAAGACGCTGGACGTCCATAGGAAAGCATTGAGTAATGCTTTCCTATGGGCAGTTTGAATGCACATGCGGCTCTTGCCGCGCATGCGCATTCGGATCTAACGTCGGCAGGGGGAGGAGAGGTCACCAGAGCCGAGAGAGCCCGACGTTGGAGAAAGGTAAGTGGCTGAATGGGTTTTAAGGGGTGACCTCTTCTCCCCTGCCGACGTCAGCTCCCGAGTGGAGCCGAATGCGGCAAGAGCTGCGCGCACATTCAAACAGTCCTTAGGAAAGCAAAAAATTGTGGGTGTTTTCTTACATTTTTATTATGGGGGGGGGGGGGGGGGTGCCACACTCAGGGTCCGCCCCGGGTGCCAAATGCTCTAGGTACGCCCCTGCTCACGCGTGACTGGTTTTGGGTGTGCTGCTGCTTCTGCCGGGGTGATGTTTGGGGCCTGGTCCGCCTTCTCCGTGGGATCCTCTTCCCTGCGGGGGTCCCGGGTGTTATCTTCTTTTTAGACATGCGTCGTTTTGGTGGGGGGTTGCTTGCCTGTGGTGTAGCTTGTTGCAGTGCCCGTCTCTCCAGCTTTTGCCAGAATGCTGCCAGGATAGCCTCTAGCTTGTTTTGGAGCGTGGTCTCTGCGTTGTGAGTGTGAGTGCGAGGGAGGCACGAGGTGTCCGCCATTAGGGATTCGGCAGCAATGTTAGTCACTTGCTTTCTGGCTTGGACCTCCACTTCTCCCCTGCTGGGTGTAGCTCTCTTGGGCTGGACCGTGTTCACCCCCAACGGTCCCAGGGGGGGGTAACGGGATGCCTGCCCCGCCATTGCAGTTGCTGGGGAGACCCGGAGCGGGAGAGCGGCCGCCTCCCCCGCCCAGTGCACACCAGGCCGCATTCTGTCGCAAGTGTGGCTACTTGGGTTTTACCGGGTCACCGACCCCTACTACCGTGCCCTGCAGTGTCAGGCTTCGGTGTGGGCTCTAGATGGTCCCGAAATCAGTCTGAGTGAGGCCGTGTTTCGCCTTCAATGCCAGGATTGTGGAGGAGCTCCTGTGAAACACGTCTGTCCTCCATAACAGTCAGGCCCCGCCCCCGACTGAGTACCTTTTTTATGTTGACTTTGTTGGTTTTTCAACTTTAAGGCTTATGTTATATTGTCCAAACATTTGTGTGAAATAATCTCTGCAGTTCAGCATGTTTTTAAAAATATTTAAACACTGATTTTGTTGGAGGTACCAATAAATATAAGCTTAATTTATCAATAATTTACATTGTTATTCCTGTACATATAAATTATCATTTTTAGTTTGCAAAATCATTGAAAAGCTGTTATAAGATACAGATACATCATATTTTAGTAAACAAATATTTATAAAACTAATACATGCTAATTGAAAATAAAATCCACTATTAACAAAAATTAAAGGACCACTCTAGTGCCAGGAAAGCATACTCGTTTTCCTGGCACTAGAGTGCCCTGAGGGTGCCCCCACCCTCAGGGACCCCCTCCCGCCCGGCTCTGGAAAGGGGAAAGGGGTAAAAACTTACCTTTTTCCAGCGCTGGGCGGAGAGATCTCCTCCTGCTCTCCTCCTCCGATCCTCCTCTTCTCCTCCCCGTCGGCTGAATGCGCACGCGCGGCAAGAGCTGCGCGCGCATTCAGCCGGTCACATAGGAAAGCATTCACAATGCTTTCCTATGGACGCTGGCGTGCTCTCACTGTGAAAATCACAGTGAGAAGCACGCAAGCGCCTCTAGCGGCTGTCAATGAGACAGCCACTAGAGGACATAGGGGGAAGGCTTAACCCATTCATAAACATAGCAGTTTCTCTGAAACTGCTATGTTTCTGAAAAAATGGGTTAACCCTAGAAGGACCTGGCACCCAGACCACTTCATTAAGCTGAAGTGGTCTGGGTGCCTAGAGTGGTCCTTTAAGACTACACAAAAAAATAAAGATTAAATTTAAGATCACATTTTTCTATTGCCTATATGGATTTATCCTGCCTGTTTAAATCTCTTGGGCCCACTCTATATTTTCATATTATATCTTCCCTGTCAGGCTTTGTTGAAGCCAGACAACAGTTAAGATGAAAATGCAGCTGAACAGTGTTTCCCCTTTTTTCTACCATCTTCTTCCTCATGTAACTTGCATTATTCCCCTTTTTAGAATTTTTAATTTTTATTAAGCAAGACCTACCCTTACCATGACACTATAAGGATTATTCACTAAACACCAAATTTTGCCAGAATAAACAGTCAGGAGGCTTCTCAGTACAAAATAATTAGTACATTTTCTGATATGGAAGCACTGGCTGATGCTTCCATGTGAAAAGCATCAGAATAATTCCTCTTCATTTAAACACATCTGGAAGTGAAGGATGTATTTAGCATACGTCCCATTTGTTCCTGTTTATGAGGGACTGTCCCTATTTTGGTCACAAATCCCTTTTTATATCCAAATATCCCTTTTTCTAGGAGCTCCATATTGTTGAGCGAATAACAGAGCTTCACAACAAGTAATACTCACAGTAATGCGCAATTAAACTACAATAAAGGTGTTTAGATATCAGTCTGTGTAAATAAGATACATTGTTCTTGATCTAAATAACATTTTAGTTGTATAAATTGTTATTAGTAAGTAACCTAAAATTTAGCAAAACAGCCCTGCCCCTACACATCCAAGTCACGTCACTAAAATGAAACTGTACCTTTTTGTCCATTTTAAATGTTGGGAAGGATAGTTTTGTTATGCTGGTAGCATTTGGAAAATCATTTTCTTTTGACAACATTTGCAGATTTGCACTTTTTTCTTTTCATTTATCTTTTATCTCGTTAATATTCCATTAATGACAAATGAAAAGAGATGTATATAGTTTACGTTTCCGAATTCACAAAGACACCAATCTGACACCCACCCTGCTGTATTTGTCCACAGTCAAGAGTTATTTCTCCTTAATGCACAGGCATTGTTATGTAGCTAAGTTTAATTGGGTTTGTAACCTGGAAAACACACGTGATGTGTGTTTAAGAATAAAAGTTGTTAAAGGCATTAAAGAATTTCCAAAGGAGCACTTGCCCTGAGTTACTGTAACAAATATGATAAGAAATATGTAAGACGTCACATGCTCTGCTAAAGGAATGATGAATAGTGGCATTTAGGAGGTTTTACTTCTGGAATAAAAGGGAATCATGACATGTCACACATGTCATGTGTCCTTAAGGGGTTAAGGAAGGCGAGATAAACAAATCTTTGACCTTGAAGCAGATTCTCAATGCAAACTTCTAAAGGCAAGAGTAATAGCACTAATCATGTGCTCATTTTAAATTGCTTTGTGCAGTTTGTGGTTGAAGGTGGGAAGGTGAAATAAAGATGGAGTAGGAAAAAGGCTAAGGTATACCCGTAGTTTGGTTGCTTATTTAGAAAAACACTCCTAGCACCATAACCACAACAGCTGGGTTTACTGGTCATGTTAATATCAGTAAAAAATACAAATATTATGTTAACAAATATTGTAATGTGAAGGGATTGTAATTGTAATGAGGCACAACAAAACACAGCCTCCCCTTACAGTGCTGCCCACACTGCGAAAAGAAAGTCTTATTTGCAAAAGTCATTTTTGATTTCTGATAACTATTTGGTGAAGAAAGCCCTTGTTTGCTTATGCAGTAACAGAGATTCTTTTTTTTTTTTTTTCTGCGTTATGAATCTAGACTAGGGCATTGTTCTAAGTTCCTTAAAAAAAGAAGCAGCAAATCTAAACACTGTATCTGCTGGATCAGACATTTTTCTCACCCCTGCAATCATACAAGTATTCTGATAATGCATGTTATTGTCCACTGCCACAATTTCCTGGGCCCTATCCCAGTATTAATCATTTCATTTTCTGTACACAGATGCACTCTGTAAGCACTCTGAATAAAGCTCTGTTAAGATTAAACAAACACACACACACACACACAATCTGAATGAACTAAGCAATGCAGTTGGATCTACTCGTTATAACAAGGACTCCACCTAGTTGTGTTGTCAAATTCATTTTTGTCAATAACATTTTCTAATACTGATGCAGAATATATTGGTGCTTTATAAATGGTAATATTAAATAAGGCAGGATATCCTCATAGCTTTAGGCTCACCTGGATCCCCGAAACAAATGTGTTCACAAACATCTGAGTTACCAGGGAAAGTACCAAAACATAATTTATCTAACACTTCCCCAGCGAAGTTGCTGTTTGCGGCACTGAAACAAACTATTTAGCTATCCACACAATTTGCATTGCACAATATCCACGTTATTAAGGAACTGTGAGAAAAGAGCACATGACACAGTGCGTTGCAGTGTACACAGAGCTTCGCATTCACTTGAATGATCACCCTCAGAAAACATAGGGGAACTTCAATGCCTAGCTGCCGACTTCCCAGACACCCAAACAAACGAGAAGCCTTGCTACGCCCACTGCAGCCTGGAGAGCTGTGTTTGACATATCGTGCAGGAAGGTCGCCAACACTGAAGCTCTCTACACGAAGGAGAGAACTCGGGCTTAGAACCCTCTGTATCCAATAGAGGCTCTGACTACGACGTTGTTGTTTGTTTACTACCCAGTGCCTGAGATACAGCTGTGTCTGTAAGTATGGGGAGAGGGGCAGCTGTAAAATCACATTAATGTAACTATGGCCATTTCATCGAATAATCCTGCTTAGATTTACTTTCGATTTCTTCGATGTGGCCCGGCGCTAGCAGGGCTAAAAGAAACGTCTGAGGTCTGCTGATGAGGCTTTGGAAGTTTTTCCCAAAGATAAGATATGTGGAAAACAAGCCCAGACTTCTTACATCGATACCTTGTGTAATGCAGGGTTTGCTCAGTGAGAGTTTATTGTGCAAACGGTAAGCCAGCATAGCATTATATTGCTGAGATGGAGAATGTTAGCAACTCATTTACATTCTTTTTTATTTTGCGATTTTTTTTTATTCTTCACAATCTGGGTACGGAATCTAGAGCATATATGTTTGTTTGTTTTCACTTCCTAAAACCTGCCAGCAAATGAGCTATTTGAGTAATAGGATGGTAATTAGGATTATTCATCTAACCAGTAATGGGGGAGGGGATTGCAGCTTTTGGGCTAGAATGTACACATTGAAGAACAAAAACACATATTTTGCTATCTCTACTATTTTGTATGTAGATGAATTCTGGCGTAAAGTTTTGCGCAAAGTTGCGCAATCAGCAGGAACATTCCATTACTTACTATTCTGTTGATAGTGCCACATTTAGCTCTTTGCCCAGATGATTCTCACACCCCTCCAACTGCCCAATAATAACTGGTGTCATTTATTGCAATAGAGGACTTTTTTGCATTAGCTTGCTATGTTTATTATGTCATAGTTTCCTCAGTCAAACTAGTCCAGTACAGGAATATATGAGAATATATTGGAATTTGGTGTTAAAACCTTATATTTAACTATAGACACGACTTTCCTTTTAAAGGCCTGCTTGGGGTACATGGTATACGATCATTTAAAAGGTAGTTTTGGAATTGCTGATTGATCATACCAATACACGGTATGTCAGGTGTGGGTCAATCTGCGGCCCTCCAGATGTTTTGGACTACATCTCCCTTAATGCTCTTAGGGCCATAATGCTAGCAAAGCATCAAGCGAGATGTAGTCCATAACATCTGGAGGGCCAAAGATAGCCCACCCCTGCACTATATGATACTTGATTCATGTTCTGTATCAAAGCAAAATAAATTCAGAAGTTTTACAGATTATCCAGGGTTACTCACTAAAGTGAGATTTCAAAGTTAATTTAAAAATTAAGGTAAAAATAGCCAAATTGGAAAATTCTATATTTTAGCACGTCAGCTACTTTGGCCTTAAATTTGAAATTTACTTCGAATTACCACTTTAGTTAATAACCCTGATAAACTTTACAAAACCAACCCTTCACATTCTTACCCTTTCTTCTTTCCTAAAATTAATGCAGCATAAAGATTATACACAGCCCGCAAGGGAAAGCACTTGCCCTCCCTGCCTCTTTATCCTCTCATTAGTATATATATTTTTTCTAATCTAACCGTTACCGCCCCTTCCTTGCTCAGATAGCACACATGCACCTTGAGATGGCAAAATGGTTCAATCAAAGCTTGTCTGTGAGAAGTCTTTGATTGGACCACATAAGGCACTGGCTGAAATTGGCTTTAAAGTCAGCCCGTGGAGCTTACTTGGTACTGGATTTCAGGCAGTGCCGTCTTAACAGCGTCCGAGGCCCTCAGGCAAAGCAGTGTACTAGGGCCTACACAACCACTCAGGAATATAAATGTAAAATATCGATAAAATGTATCTATTTATTGGTACCACCAACAAAATCCGTGTTTAAACATTTAAAAACATGCTGTACAGCAGAGATTAATCCACACAAATCTTTGGAAAATACAACATGTGCCTTAAAGTTGAAAAACACGAAATTCAACATAAAAATGGTACTCAGTTGGTAAATCATGCGACGGAGATGACACAGTATGAAATTACTATAAATTATTTATGTAAAGATAGCTGATACTGAAGTGATTAGTCCACCTAAAGTTTTTTAGTGAAGAGGGTTTGAAGGTTCTGAATAAATCTCCTGGAATAATATACTGAAACATTGGCAAGCCTACGGGTCCCCTATGCTCGTTGCGCCCCCAGGGAAACTGCCCAGCCTGCCCATGCGTTAAGACGGCTCTGATTCCAGGTAATTAAAAAAGGTAGCTCCGCTGACGTAGTAGTCTGTGGATCTTTAAATTTGTGTTCATGCATCACCTATATTTAAAATGTATGTAATTGTGACGTCTGAAACATAAAATGATATGTAGAAATCCACACATCTATCCAGGGCCCGATTTTCCTTTATGATGAAGCCTGGTGTGTGTAATTGGATGGATGAATGTGTCTAGTTTTAGTTATGCAATTGGATGGAATAATATGACTAATTTGGGGTATGAAATTGGACGGAATAAAACTACTAGTTTGGGGTATGAAATTGGATGGAATAATGTGACTAGTTTGGAGAATGCAATTGGATGGAATAATATGACTAGTTTGGGGTATGAAATTGGATGGAAGAATGTGACTAGTTTGGAGTATGCAATTGGATGGAATAATATGACTAGTTTGGGGTATGAAATTGGATGGAAGAATGTGACTAGTTTGGAGTATGCAATTGGATGGAAGAACGTGACTAGTTTGGAGTATGCAATTGGATGGAAGAACGTGACTAGTTAGGTGTATTACTGTATAGTGAATATGATTAGGGGGTGGTTGGATTGAAATAAGTGCAGGATGGGTGGGTGTACGTGACATTTTTTGTGACTAAATGTATTAAAATGACACTTTAGTCACCAGAACCATTATAGCTTAATATAGTGGTTCTGGTGTCTATAGCCTGTCGTTACTCATAGAGATGCATTGATTCAATGGGAGAAAAGGTTGAGTTTAAAGACATTTTTAATGATTTAACGGTGGCCAGAGAATTAAGTAGTTAAACACTATAGTGTCAGGAATACATGTTTGTATTCCTGACACTATTGTGTTCTTTTAATGTGAAAGGATATGACTGGGAGGTAAGGTGGGACTATGTGACTGGGTGGATAGAGAATCTGATGAGTTCAGAGTATGTGGTTGGTTTGGTTGCTGAATGTCAATGTGTATGTAAGAGCATATTTATGTGAAGGGGTAGTGAGTGCATGTAAATGACGGGTGTATTTGTGTAGAGTGCCAGTATTTGAATTTAGTGGTGTCTTGTTATAGAGTGCCAGTGTGTGCATGAAGGAACATATTTGTGTGACATTTTAGTGTGCATATGTGGGTATTTAATGTATAGATGTGTTTGCACACTCTGTTTTCAATTCCCAACTGCACTTAATTATCTCTCCATGCTCCTATATTCACTTATCTTCCCCTCACATGTTTTCCTCTCCACCATTCCCCAATTATGCTCCTCAGCCCATTACTCTCCCTTTCTCCAATTGATCCCTTTTCTCGTTCTCCCATCCCTCACTTTTACTCCTATTTTCCCCATCCCTTACTTGTTTCCCTTTTCTTTCGCTCATTTTTCGCATCTTTCCCCAATTTCACACTTGTTCCTCTTTTCTTGCTCCCATTTCTCACTTGTTCCCCACCTCTTTCCCCCATGTAACAAATCCTGCACATAAATGCAAAGACTGTTCGTATATGGCGTTACACTGGCCCTTTAATTCCCAGAGAAAGGATTTGTACTTTTAAACTGGCACTTCGGATGCAGTCGAAGTGCCGAAGTCGTCGAAATGGGCGCCATTCGAAAACAGAACACGTGGCGGCGGCCATTTTAACTTATTCGAACGTGGTCAGCGGTGTGTGCAGCCAAATCTATGGAAATGTTTTCGGCTACCCAATTTGCACGAACACCGCTGACCCGTACCTTCTACTCACTTCGACACTGTGGCTGGAGACTAAGTCCCGTTCGAAGATTTGAACGCTCGTTCGAATGGGACTTAGTCATTTTATCAGTGTAAAATAGACCGACTGCACAGCCCAAATCCATGAAACTGTTTTGGGCATGAAAATGTGCTTGCGGTCGGTCAAAAGTGACTTATATCTATCTCCCGAACGGCTGAACGTATTCGAATGATTTTTGGGTATGTTTGTATTTGAAATGTGCTGATTAATAATATGTGACTATTAATATTGGATGTATAGTTTTAAAGTTATGAAAGTTGGGTAAAAAGAATGTTTTAAACTGTACGGCTAATTGTGTTACCTCTCAGGCTAAGGGGAGGGAATCTGTGGGTTGTAACCATTGTTTGATTGGCTAATGTATAATTGTCTGTGGGTGTCTCCCTTGCATGGGAGAATTGCATAAAAGCAGAGTGTGTGTCATTAAACCTCAGTTCTTCTTGACCCTTCAAAACGTAGCCTTGTCTCTTTCTTGGAAGGGAATCTGCAGCTTAATCACCTAGCTCTTTTAAGAGCTCTGCCTTGCTCTCTACTTGGATCCAGTGAATGGGAATAAGCAACTCCACTACTGAACAGCAGCTTGCCGGGAAAAAGGACGTCTCCAACGGCTGATACCCTCTCACCAACTGGGGTAGCCGTTACACCCCATCCCTCTCTCTTCCTTCCCCCAATTCACTCTTGTTCCCCTCCTCTTTCCCCATCCCTCAGTTGTTTCTATCTTCCTTCCCCCACTTCACACTTGTCCCCCTCTTCTCTGTCCCCATCATCAGTTGAACCCCTCTTCTCTCCTCATTACTCACCTGCTCCACTCTTCCACCCTTCTTCACACAATTACCTCTTTTCTCCCCCATCCATCACCAGTGCCTTCTAATTTTTCAATCACTTGTTCTCCTCTCATGTTCCCCCTTACCCAGTTGTTCACTTCTAGTCTTACCTCCTTCCCCTGTGCCTATATTCTACTTCCCAGTGGTGTTGTGGCTTCAGCACTAACTGCAGCTAGCCAGAAATTCAGTAAGTTGTGCGGTTATGATTCTCTGCACACTCCCCTGCAGTTCCTCAGGCTGCCTGTTGGGGAGACAAAACCTGTTACTGCAGGTGTCAGGCTAGAAGAGGGATAGAGTCATTCTCCTTCTCGTCCAAGCACTTCTGCTGTACCACCAACAATCCAGGGTTTTGGCAGGGCCACCTCATCCCTATGTGCCACCCCAAAGTTGTGGCCTTATGGGAAATCTGGCCCTGCATCTCTACTTTAATTGGACACCTCCATTGTGGCCTCAAACATTGTTGTAAATGTTGCCCTTTTCTGCCAACGAACGCAGTTAGTGGAAGAGAAGCCAATGTTTTTGTTCTCCTCATTTGTTTTTCATACTGTGGCAGTGCCTGGACTGAACTGGATTGTGATATCACTTGCTAAACCTTGCTAAACCCCCGGTGGGGGTTATCCTGGCACATACATTTGGGGCCATGATATCATACTGGACCGCATGGTGAATCTTGGCAAGCAACTTAAAATGGCAGACACCATGTGTGAGCTCGGACCGGCCACCCCCTCTAAGCTTGACCAGCTCTTTGCAGAGTTCTGGAGATATGCTGGAGATATATTACCTTTAATCCAGGAGCGAAAGGGTCCATGATGATAGCTCCACTTTATTCCCGGGTGCCATAGAGAAGTACTAAGAGGCATGGTGTGCGCAAGAATTGCCATGCTGTGCATGTAGTGCTTCTCATAGAGAAGCATTGAAATAAATGAGGAGCCCTCATTTCTGCCTTGAGTGAGTGCTTTAGGTGAATGAAAAAGGGAACCCTCTTGTTGACTTAGCATCACCAAGGCCCAATGAAGGTTTATGAAGATTCTGGTGCTTGCTTACAAGTCCCTACATAATGCTCCTCACACCTACCTATGCTCCCTAATACACAAGTATGTCCCGACTATGCCCCTGCTCTCTGCCGAAGACCTACATCTATCTTCTCTCCATACTCCCATCTCTGATGTTCACCTTCAAGACTTCACCAGGACTGCACCTTTTTTGTGGAACTCCCTTCTCTTCTCCATTAGACTTTCACCTAGTCTCCATTCCTTGAAAAAATAATTGAAAACTTACTTTTTATTAGGAAAGTGCAACAATTAACCCCTTAAGGACCAAACTTCTGGAATACAAGGGAATCATGACATGTCACACATGTCATGTGTCCTTAAGGAGTTAAACTGTTAGCAAGTTTTCATCCCCACAACCTGACTCCTCTCCTGCAACTATTAAAAATAACCCTCATTGGACTTTTCTAGAAACCTACTTTGTTATCCGTTCTTTTGATTCACAATACCCACTCTCTCTAGCATGTAAGCTCATTGAGATGGGCCCTCAACCCCTCTATTTCTTTGCATCCAACTTGTCTGGTTACAATTTTGTGTCTCTTAGTCCACCCATTGTACAGCGCTATGGAATTTTCTGGCGCTAAATAAATGATAAAATAATAATGATAATAATTGCAGATTGCATACTTGAAAATGAGAGAAATCTCAATGTATCCTTCCTGGTAAAATATTTGATAAATAAATAAATTGTCACGATTATGAAATAAGGCTGTAAACTCCTGAAATACTTCAGCTTGCTCTTAGTTTCCGGTGCCATCTCTGACGTACAGTGCTTTTGTTGTTCATAGTACAGGTCCTTTCATTTGAATGTCTTCTAAATCACAGCTAGAATAAGTTTTTGAGTTTTTGTTCCCTTGCAAAAAGAGCTACAGGCTTGTCTGAAACTCACTTGTTGATTGTAGTTACTTATGTTACGTTACACATCAGTGCGTTTTCAAGAGGAAGTCTCATTTTACTACACTAAAAAACTTGCTAAGGCAGTTGCAAGATATATTTAGAATTTCAGCAAATATTTTCATATTTATACAACATGAGCACCAACATAGATCTTAGTAAGCACCTACGTTTCTAAGATCCTTGGGAACTATAAAAGCAAATCTAATCTAATGTGAATAATGTAAAATAAATGCATTAACATCCATAGTCAGGTAAGAAACTGATATGGCCTGAGTACTTAAAAAAAAAAAAAACAAAAAAAAAAAAACTGGCATAAATCAGTAAATTGCAACTAGCCCTTGAATCCACAAACTATCCCTTAAAACGTTGTAAACAAAAGCCTGCCTATACCAGTATGTCAATTACAAACAGGGTTATTCAGTGAAGTATGAAATTCTTGTTGGCTTAAAATATTATATTCACTTTGAATTCCTGACAATACACACATTAGTGAATAATGCAAAGCAGAGTTTCAGTGTATAATGAATATCATCATGGATGCACAAATGCAGAAGTTAGACCTTTGTTACAACTGACTATTGCAGACAATGCTCTGACCATTGAAATGAATGAATAACTTCCCAGTTTATGATAATATCTACAAATAAATAAATATTTCTGAAATAATTTAAATTCTCAACATACTGGTATTTAATTACTGGATTCAGTCAGTTTCCAGCATAAATAAAAAGATGCTCCAAGCACCAAAACAACTTCAGCTTAATTAAGCACTATTGGTGTATAGATGATGCCCCTGTAGTCTCACTGCTCAATTCATTGCCATTTAGAAGTTAAATCACTTTATTTATGCAGCACTAGCCACCCTTCTCTTGGAAATGACACAGGCTCCTTTTACACTTCCTGAAAAAGAGTCTACTTTTTTTTAGCTGCCGTTTCTGCACAATGTGTTCAATTTAGAATTTCGTATCTATTTCCCTGTTAATAGGCCTCTGATTAAGGCGCACACTAAGTTGCACCGAAATGCGCGTCAGGCGTGTTGCCTTTTTTGCGCATTTATTATATCACTGTGCACTTTATTTGCACCACTATGCACTTTTACATTTATTTGTTTATAACTTAATTTCTCTGTCTAGTCAATTTTAAAGGGAGAGAGGGATCTTTGCATATCTCCACCTTATGCTATACATTTCTATTGATCCTCATGGAGGCTGAGCCTATTTACTTTACATGTTATATTTTTTCATTTTATATGCAGTAGCCTTTTTGTACATTGGTTTGCTGGTGGTTTCCAAACCACTTAAGGGTATACATATTGATACCGGAGAAACTGACGGAAGCCAAGCACAGAGAAGTGGACACAGGTTTCTTCAGGAAGGAAGAGATTCTTTATTCGATTCACCGACCGGGGCTCAGAGGGACTAATGTCACCAAAATACAACAAGATCATAACTGACTGTGTAAATGCATAATATAGACATATAGCTCCTCCTATAGTTAACTCTACCCACATATACTCTTTACCCAATCAGCTGAACAAAGCCTAACTTCCCTTACCTGTTAGACCACATGGCTCACCCAGAACAATGGAGGAGGGGAAGTGTTTTCAGTTTCTGCATTCCTGCACTTGCTCAATACAGTGTTGATTGTATCTTAGCTACGTGTAACTGACTAACTGATACACCAACATTTACACATATGCCACATGGCAATCTTGTCCTAGTAAATTTATTTTTTACTGAGATTCCACCACAATATGAGATATTATTTTGTATCCCTTATCACTGTAGATCTCGGAAACTAAATGGTTTTTACTTTAACTGCTACTGGTATATCATGTTTATTTAGGATACTTGCCTGCTATCTCCCTTTTGCTGACTCCCTTATCTGTGCTAACCAGTATATAATAATAATAATAATATAGGAAGGACTAGTTGGCAAACACTTTAATAAAGCTATTTTTCTACTTCTCCTATTTCATTGATATCTGGGAGTTTTAATGATCACTAGACAGATCACTAATGCTCTTTTTTAAATGATAATTTTCCACTGACCATGTATTTTACTAGTACTAGTTATGCATTATAAGGTTACTTTCTGTTCTACTTTCTATACCAGGTAGCATTTGCCATCTGTTTTCTTAGGGGACTGCAAATTATTTCTTTATTGATTAAGTAGTTCAATCTCTGTTGGATCGATAATACCACAAATTCTAGTAGTTTATTAAAAAGTCTAATTTACAGTTTCGGTTATTGGTTTCTTGAGCTGTACTTGTACATGGCAGACGCAGCTCTCAGTAAGGCAAAGGAGGTACTGAGGGTGGTACTGTGCCCCTTGCATCATGCTTACACCTTATAATAGTTTGTACAGTCATAAGAGGAGGTAAAGATTCAGGTTTAAGGATTCAGTGGCCAATGCAGCTTGCGGCAGCTATAAGTTTGCATGCACAGAGACAGTTAATTTGCATGCAAATAACCTATGTGGTAGGCATAACATTTGCATTGGTATTGCAACAAAGACAACAGCAAACGTATAGAAGTCAAGAATGGCTGTTACAAGCATGCATCTGCATCCTAGGAACTGCGGGAAGACAATGCCTCATCAAAAAGCAGCATGGTTGTGTGTGTAGCCCCTCATTCCTCTCCAGGGAGCCTTGCAGTTATGGCTGTTTACTGGGATCTATGTAGTTATGGTTGTTTACTGGGAGCCATGCAGTTATGGCTGTTTACTGGGATCTATGTTGTTATGGCTGTTTACTGGGATCTATGTAGTTATGGTTGTTTACTGGGAGCCATGCAGTTATGGCTGTTTACTGGGATCTATGTTGTTATGGTTGTTTACTGGGATCTATGTTGTTATGGCTGTTTACTGGGATCTATGTAGTTATGGTTGTTTACTGGGAGCCATGCAGTTATGGCTGTTTACTGGGATCTATGTTGTTATGGTTGTTTACTGGGATCTATGTTGTTATGGCTGTTTACTGGGATCTATGTAGTTATGGTTGTTTACTGGGAGCCATGCAGTTATGGCTGTTTACTGGGATCTATGTTGTTATGGTTGTTCACTGGGAGCCATGCAGTTATGGCTGTTTACTGGGATCTATGTTGTTATGGTTGTTTAATGGGATCTATGTTGTTATGGCTGTTTACTGGGATCTATGTAGTTATGGTTGTTTACTGGGAGCCATGCAGTTAGGTTTGTTTACTAAAGTGGGGATTGGCAGGACCAAAATAGCCAAATTGGAGAAATTCTTCACTTAATAGTTCTGTTTTTGTTACTTAGAGAGTCCCTTTAATGTATACACTTTCTGATAATTTCACTAACAGAGTATATAGGTTGCATTAATACATGTTTTGACACATAGTTGTGTGTGTCACATTTGCCAAATTCATTAGGGTGTGCTCGTGGAAATTAGTTCACTTTGGTAGTTTTAAGTTTTACGAAAGGTGAAAATTTATGAAAGACACACTACAAACATCTTAACCACTAAAGCCCACAGTAGTGGTCATAGTGCCAGCAAAGCCATGGTGCTTTTTCTAGAGTGACTGGTGAAAGATTTAAAGACCAGTCTAACAACTTATGTGGGTCCCGCCAAGTACATTGAAGGGTCGGTCAGCTCATTGGTTGAGAATGTAAGGGGAACACTCTCAGCTAATGAGTACAGCTCTACAGGGCTGGGCCTAACTTAGTTAGAATATTTGACAGCAGGGGAGGCGGTAGCAGGCCAGGTTCCTAGTGGGACCGAGGTAAGTTGTCAAAAAATACCATTCTTAAATAGTTTACTTAATCTGGAAGGGCACTGGGGGACTCCTGGCACATAATCACTATGGTGGGATGCAGTAGTTAGGGTGCTTGGAGTGGTGCTTTAAAAGGCTGTGTGTGTGTGGTGCCACTGTGTAAGTTTTGTTTGTGTTGGGGGTGACTGTGCATGTTGTTTATGTTTAAGATGGCTGTAAGTAGCTGAATATGATGTTTGTGTGTTGTGGATGAGTATAGCTGACTGCATGTGTATTTTGTGACAGAATGTGTATTTATGTGTCTGTATGGGGTGACTGTGTGTTTTTAGGTGCAACATGGCTGTAAATGTAGTGTTAAGTTATGTGTTTAGCTGTGCATGCATAGCAGTGAAGAATGTGTGTGTACCTGCAAGAGATTTATATGGCTGTTTAAGGGTAGCTGTGTCTGCTGTGTGTGAGTAGCTGATGAGTGTTACTGTGTGTAAGCAGTTGGGGCTGTTCTCTGTTACTGTGTGTGGGCAGCTGTGAGTGTGTAGCTGTGGTTGAATTGTGTTGCTGTAGTTGTAAGTGTTGCATGTTGTTGTGTATGGGGTAGTTGTTAGTGATGTGTGTGGCCAGCTCTGAATGATTTATGTTGAAGTATGGAATGTAGCTTTATGTATTATTTTTTTTTATATATCAGTTTTTGCCCCCCTCCATTGCTTACCTTGGGTAGGATGATAAAGTTTCTATTCCCTGTGGGATCCATAGCCAGCTCCATCGTGACCCAGCATTGGCTCTCTGGTGGCCCAACCTGCCAGACAGCTGGCCCAGTGGGGTTATTTTCCCATTTCTTGGTGGTCTGGTCTGAGGATCTTATGGTGTGCACCTCCAGCTGGTGCTGATCACTGTTAATGCTATGATCCTAATGGTCCGGGACCACGACCAAGCATTTAAAGTGATATGGACCAGCCTGAGGTGCAGACCACGAGCTACCTCAAGGAATGAGGGAGTTCAGAGCCGGTCAGAGAGATCTTTTGCTCTCCCTGACAGCTCAAGCAGAAGCTGGAGCCACATCTACGAGTTGGTGCTCCAGCTGCCTTAGAGTGTGCCTGGGCACACCCAGTGTGCACATCTATGTCCTGTGGTGAACTTGTCATCCACTTGATTTGTGGATGACGGGTTAACTTTTACACAAATTAGGTACTGGTGATACTAATGGATTACTTGTGATATATTGCTGTAATACATTCACACCTCCTAGAGGATGCCTTTTTTCATAAATGTTCCTAATAAATTAGGTCATATATTTGCTAAGTAGTATTGACATGATTCACTATAATGTCCTCCTCCATACATAATACAATATACAGCTGAAAGTGTAACTCATTAAAATACCTTTTTAGCATTTTTTCCATTTTTATTGCAGGCTTCACCAATCCAGAATGCTGCATTTTATCTATAGAAGTTGCATCTTCTGTTCACTGGTGACATCTTTAGTTCTGGAAGAGGTGGCAGGCTGTGTCTGCAATGCTAACCATTTTTGTGATTGCTCCTCGATGGGCCTGAAATCTATCCCACCCAACCTGCCTAAAGGAATGATAGGTCTGGATTTGTCCAACAACAAAATACAAGTTTTGACTGGCAGTGACCTGAATGCATACAATAAACTGGAAATACTACACTTAACTTGGAATGAAATACAAACTATCAGTGATGACACTTTTGATTCACTTAGGAACCTTAAAGATATGGATTTATCCTACAATAAGTTAAAAAACTTGTCACCTACTTGGTTTCGCAATCTTCACATGCTGAAATATTTAAATCTGTTGGGCAATTTATACCCAACTCTAGGAATCTCCTCCCTCTTCTCCAGCCTTTCTTCACTGACTTCTTTGAAATTTGGAAATCAGTACTTGTCTGATCTTAAACTGGAAAACCTTAAAGGTTTAGAGAGATTAGACGAAGTTCATATACATTTTCCCAATCTCAAGGAATATGCGAAGGGAAGTTTGAAAGAAATACAGCATATTAATTACATTATTCTGACAATGAACATTAACTTAGCGCCTGATATACTGAATGACCTTGTGTATTCAGTGACTTTGTTTGAAATAAGAAATATGTCACTTTTATTACCTGAAGATGTCACTGGATTTTCACTTTTCACAGAGACGAGTGTTAGAAAATTAATCTTTAAAAACTGCACAATTACTGATAAAAGCACTGCAAGGTTGCTTGAAATTATGCAACATTATAAAAACATTACTGATTTAATTTTGGAGGATAGCGAACTCTTAGGAACAGGACAAGGGTACCCTTTACTGAAAGACGATAAGAATTCTCTTACAACAATAATTATAAGAAATTTGCAGATACCAAATTTTTACTTGTTTTCTGATCTCAGTTTTGCGTACATATTAGTAAAACATATAAAAAGCATAACCTGTACAGGAACAAATGTTTTTTTAATTCCCTGTAATTTTTCACGGTCTTTTTTATCCATGGAATACTTGGATGTCAGTGAAAATTTGTTGACAGACATATTTTTGGCAAGCTCTGCCTGTTTTCTTGATGGTGGTGGTGCGTGGCCCCTATTGAAAACTTTAAATGTGAGCAAAAATCTGCTTACTAAGTTACCAGATGTTGCCCATTTGTTGTCTAGCCAGCCATATCTAATTAATCTTGATTTAAGCCAGAATAAATTTGGTGAGTCATCACTCTCAGAATGTAAATGGGCGCCAACCCTTAAATACTTAAACCTGTCAAGCTGCCAGCTAAAAGAGATACATCTCTGCATTCCTACCACCTTGGAAATCTTAGATATAAGTTCTAATTATCTAACAACATTTGTGGCAAAAATGCCAGATTTAAAGGTACTTTATGTATCCAATAACAGAATGTCAAAACTGCCAGGTAATGCACACCTTCCAAGTCTAGGTCTCTTAATTATTAGGGCAAATAAATTAATTGGCTTCTTTAAGTCGGATTTAGAGGTCTTCTTGAAATTAACTGGCTTAGATGGAAGGGACAATAGTTATGACTGCTCTTGTGAATTTCTAGATTACATCAAGTCCCATTCTGAGATACTGTTAGGGTGGCCTGAAAATTATATTTGTGACTCACCTTCTTCTGTGAGAAATCTAAAGATACAGGATGCTCAACTGTCCATTGTGAAGTGTCACAAAACTCTATTTGTTACGGTATCATGCATTATCTTGATAGTAGTCATAGCCATTATTGTGGCACTCTGCCACTTCCTCCATGTGATCTGGTATGTGAAAATGACCTATGCATGGTTGAAAGCTAAAAGGAAGCCTTTGAAGGTGTCAGAGAGAGAGATCTGCTATAATGCTTTTGTATCTTACAGTGAAATGGATTCTGAATGGGTGGAGAACATGATGGCACAAGAGTTGGAGAATTCTGCTCCATCACTGAAACTCTGTCTTCATAAACGGGACTTTGTACCAGGGAAATGGATCATTGACAATATTATTGATGCAATGGAGAAAAGTTACAAAACTTTATTTATCTTGTCTGAGAACTTTGTTCAGAGTGAGTGGTGCAAGTATGAGTTGGAGTTCTCTCATTTTCGTCTTTTAGATGAAAACAATGACACTGCTATTTTAATTCTTTTGGAACCCATCGAAAAAGAAAGCATGCCCAAAAGGTTCTACAAACTGAGGAAGCTCATGAACACAAAAACATACATGGAATGGCCTGCAGATGAAGAAGAGCAAAAACTGTTCTGGGAAAACTTGAGAACAATTTTGCAAATTGAGTATGCGGATGCATGAAAATGTTTTGATACAAGCTATTCTGTTATGTGAAGTAACTATATATAATTATGTTTGTGTGTATATATGTATTCTGTATCTGTGTGTGTATGTGAATATGATCATATGTATACAAAAAACAACAACAAATATATACATAATTATAAAATATAATGTCTGGGTTACCAGTCCTTCGATTGACAAACTCTGAAGTTAATGCTTCAATTTTTCCATGGTGCTCTTGCTGCCTTTTGAAAACGAGGGGTTTCCAAATTTAGTGCAACACTGCTTTATTCTAACAAGCAGATACAAATACAGCAAACTATGCTACATAATGTCAACATTTCAGCCCTGACACGTCCTGAGGAAAGCCCAATGAATGTCCTATGACTGAAACTGAAATATTGATAATAGAGAAGAGGTCCAGGCACTACAGTAGCTTTAGGCACATTTATTAGAACAAAAGGAACACACTAAAGTTTTGACCCACGATTGGGTCTTTTTCAAGCACGGGTCGAAATGTTGTAGTGTTCCTAATAAATGTGCCTAAAGTTATTGGAGTGCCTGGACCTCTTCTCTATTATTGATATTTCTGTTTGTGCTGGCCCATGTTCTGGATTAGCACCCTTTGCTTATTTTGGATTCCTATCTGGAATATTGTGAAACTGAAATATTGACCATGTCTATTTAGCTTTATTTTTATACAGATTATTCAGTGTATATGTAATTGAAATAGAGAATGCTTTGAAACAAAATGTACCAGCAATATTCTCTAGAAGATTACAGTATAAAGCAGTCAATCAATACTTTACAAGCCAGTATTAACTCCAAAATTTGCTATGACTTACTAAAGTATGAATTGGTACAGGTTGCAAAGTGAGTTTATTGTGGGTGTCAAATTTTAGGCCAAAATGTTTTTGCTATTTTAAAAATAATTTTTGACAATTTCAATTTTAGTGGATTTTTTTTGGAATAGCAAAAGACAGGTTTATTTAATTAATTAATGTTTATGTTAATTTTGCATCACTTGTACATTTATTTCTTTAGTGCTCATTACATTTAAAGCTCGGGCAGTAGCATGATTATTAAACCCTGATTGTCCATTCTGCCATAAGTCTCCATTTCTTGCTTATGTACAAAGACTACAATGAACAGTAAACATTATAATATTTGTATGATATTATACATACATTACAAATATACATTATTTGATGTTATAAAAAATATTGTGTAGGCAGAAACTTTTAACGTATACATGTAACGTGGTGGCCTCTTTGTATCAAAGATTCCTTTTTAAACTAGTTTGTATTAAATTCTTATATAACCATTTGTGTCTCTTCTTTTCATGTACAGTGTATGCATAAGCATAATTACATTTAAAGTGAACTAGTCAACTGCAACTTGTGTGGATGAGAGGTTTGCCATAAATTGCCTGCAATTGCCAGCATGTGTATATATTAAAAGGTTGCAATTATGGGACGTTCTGTACCCATATGCACAAATATAGGTTTAAAGGTGGGTTAACATGCCTTTCACAGAGACTGGTATGGATAGAAGGAAGTGTGTAATCTCTGCCTTATGCATACCTTTAATAGGGGCCTGGCTGTGGGTGGCCAGGTACACTTTTTTAGTGTTAGACTGCCTGATCATGGTTTAACACTGACTGGACGGATGAGATGGTAATAAAGTGTCCCTTTACAATAAGAGATAGTTGCAATTAAATAATTGAATGCAATATTAAAATAACAATGTAGATAGGGTATAGTGTATCTGGCTCAAAGTGATCTTAGAATAGGATTGTGTTTGGAAGTGAGGACTCTGAGCAATTTGTGACATGTGTGGCACACACACTCACTGACAGACATACATTTTCTCACCCATACTCACAAATAATTAAAAAATAATATTTTGGATCCTTTCACTGGGGTCTAATGTGGCTTCTGTCATCTTCAGAGTCATCTTGCTCTGCTCTCTGTGTACTGTTTAGTGATGCCACAATTGTCATAACACGGCACCCAACATGACCGCAGGGCTCATGAGGAAGCAGGGCTAGAAGAGCACAGTGATTATAGCTCCCTTGCTGCTTAGCTACAGCCTAACCCGCCCTTCCCCCCCCCCCCCCCCCGGTCACTGAATTTGGGCAGAGCAGGCATCTGCCATCTGGGTAAGCAGGTGCCTACTCCCGGGGCCATTGCAAGGATTTTCTGATGCCCTAGGCAAAAACGATTTTGCCACCTCATTCACTCCACAGTGGAGTAAGTAAGTGGAGTAAGTTTAACCCCACAAGTTTAACCCCACAAGATAAAACATTGCCTTACCTTGAAGGGTTAAACAAGCACTTTAGTATCTGTCACACTGACAGCCACTAGAGACACCTCCGCTACAATGCCATATCTAGCTAAATTAAACATTGAAAGTGCATAGCGATTGCCACTTATGCGCAACAAGTCCCCAATGCTCCTGTACAGTGGCGTACACACAATCCATGGGGTCCCGGTGCAAAACTGATCCGTGGCCCTCCCTCTCCTCCCATCCCCCCTGATCCATAGGCCCTCCCCGACACATACATACAGTCACAGACATACATACAGACACACACACACACACATATACAGACAGACACACACACATACATACAGACAGATACATACAGACACACACATACACCCTGACAGACACACATATATACACACATACATACAGACATGCATACAGACAGACAGACACATACAGACACACATACACACACCCTGACAGACATACACACAGATACATACAGACACATACATAAACACACACACACACATACATAAACACACACACACACATACAGACACATACATACAGACAGACACACACACACACCCCGACAGACATACACACACAAACACACATACATACAGAGACACAAACACACACATACAGACACATACATACATACAGAGACACACACAAATACAGACACATAGATACATACAGACACATACATGCACAGACACACACACACACACACATACAGACACATACATGCAGAGACACATACACACAGGCACACAAACAAATACAGACACATACATACAGAGACACACACACACATATACACAATGTTTCCTGTTTCCTACCTTTTGCAGGAGGGTGACTTTTCCTGGGGTCCAGTGGGGGCTCAGCCTGATGGGAGTCAGAGTTCCCACTCTGACTCCCTCTTTCCTCCCGCTTGGCTCTCTGATAGCTGGGAGGAGTGACGGGCAGTCACTTCCTCCCAGCTCTGTCTGATGTCATCACAGGGGGCCCAGTCGTGCTGTTAAAGCACCCAGCGCTGACCGGACCCCCTGGAAATCCATCTACATTGGGTGGCCCTAAAAGCATGGTCCATCCGATGGACCCCTTGAACGGCTGCCCTGGCGGTTTGCCGCGTGGGCCGGGGCCGCAAAACATGGCGGCTTGTACCTGGTTGCAGGGGTCTGCAGAGTGGGTGAGCCCCCTGGAGTGACGGGCCCGGTTGCAGTTGCGACCCCTGCGACTGCGTTATGTACACCACTGCTCCTGTATGAGGGACATTGGATTGGACCAGCATTGCCCCATCAGTAACAATGAGCGAAGTAAGTGGGCAAGCAGTGCAGAGGGAGTCAATGACAGGTGTGTAGGGGCATGACAGGTGTGTAGGGGGTTGCAGCTCTCTGATATTTTTTGGTACCGGGCACTAGTCTGCAGCCATGTAAATGCTTCCTAGTGCCCGTTGGTAGACATGTGCAATTTGTTTTGTTACGAATGTGAATTCAGACGAATTTCGGGAAATGGCTGAAGTGCCGAATTGCCGAATTTAGGAAGTGCCAAATTTCAGAAGTGCCGAACCAAACCGAATTGCCGAAGTGCCGAATTCCCGAATTTCGGAACTTCGGATTTCTGAAAAGTGGCAAAAACAAGAGAGGGAGGGAAAATTACGTGGATGATGACAGGGGTAGGGTTAGGGAGCCCTACAGATGTTCTGAATTCTGAAGTCCCGAATTGCCGAAGTTCCGAATTACCGAAGTGCCGAACCAAACCGAATTGTGGAAGTGCAGAATTTCAGAATTTTTTTCTTACCCGAATTTCTGAACCTAATCAAATTTTTTGCCCATGCACATCTCTACTCAGTGCCATCACCTGCGGCACACGTGTCCCATAGAGGGGCGTGTCTTATTGGTGCCCCCCCCCTTAAGAAGCGCCCTGGGCGACTGCCTGATCAGCCTATAGGACGTGACTACTCCTCCTTAGCACACAGTGGCCACCTCCTGGGGTCCTAAGGTGGCAAGCACTTGTTGTACCAATAGCTTTCGGGTACGTTCTACAGGTTGAGAAACGTGGGTCTAAGATATCAAATGCATTTTTTTTTACTTTAACAAGGATAGGTAGGAAATGATCATGTCTCTCTCTCTCTCTCTCTCTCTCTCTCTGTAAGTAGGCAAATTGCCTCCTTCTTGATACAGTGCCTTGCAAAAGTATTCACCTCCCTTGGCATTTTTCGTGTTTTGTTGCCTCACAACCTGGAATGTTTGAGGATTTGCATCATTTAATTTACAGAACATGTCCACAACTTTGAAGATGTTTTTTTTTTAATTTGGCAAGTAAACAACAAATAGGACAAAATAACAGAAAAAGTTAATGTGCATAACTATTCACCCCCCTAATGTCAATACTTTGTAGAGCCACCTTTTGCGGCAATCACAGCTCCAAGTCGCCTTGGATAAGTCTCTATGAGCTTGCCACATCTTACCACTGGGATTTTTGCCCATTCCTCCTTGCAAACTGCTCCAGCTCCGTCAAGTTGAATGGATTGCGCTTGTGAACAGCAATCTTTAAGTCTGACCACAGATTTTCTATTGGATTAAGGTCTGGGCTTTGACTAGGCCATTTCAACACATTTACATGTTTCCCCTTAAACCACTCAAGTGTTGCCTTGGCAGTGTGTTTGGGGTCATTGTCCTGCTGGAAGGTGAACCTCCGTCCTACCCTCAAATCACGCACAGAGTGGTAAAGGGTTTTGCTCAAGAATATCCCTGTATTTAGCACGATCCATCCTTCCCTCCTTGCCCGGCCCTTGAGTTTTGCTGTTGTGCCATGTTCTTTCTATTTGGTTCTGATAGATTTGATGGTGCTCCTGTGGATCATCAAAGATTTGGATATTTTTTTTATAACCTAACCCTGACTTGTACTTCTCAACAACATTGTCCTTTACTTGTTTGGAGAGTTCCTTGGTCTTCATGGCAATGTTTGGTTAGTTGTGCCTCTTGCTTAGGTGTTGCAGCCTCTGGGGCCTTTCAAAAAAGGTGTGTATATGTAATGACAGATCATGTGACACTTAGATTGCACACAGATGGACATCATTTCACTAATTATGTGACTTCTGAAGGTAATTGGTTGCACCAGAGCTTTTTATGGGCTTCGTAACAAAGGGGTTGAATTCATACGCATATGCCAATTTTCTGTTTTCTATTTCTAAAAATGTTTTTATATATATATATTTTTCTCATTTCACTTAGCCTATTGTGTTCTGATCCATCACATAAAATTCAGATTAATAAAACATTGAACTTAAGGCTGTAATGTAACAAAATAGGTAAAAAGTCAAGGGGGTGAACACGTTTGCAAGGCACTGTAAATAGAGATGACCCTATAAATGCTTTTTATCATGGTGTATGATTTTATCGCTGCAGTGGAAAAAATGTTTTACTCTATGCAGCTCTATAATGTCACTTATGGCATGTTGTCTCCACGTTGTCATGCACACTGCATTTATGCCTGAAAAATAACAAACTTTGCTAGTAAGCTTCCAGTTAGCTCCACTGAGCTAAGCCTCCAATGAGGGCCATGCTCTTTGGCTGACACTCAGCTAAATGCTCTCTCCTTACAGGCCATTCCAGCAACAGGGAGAGGGTGGGTGGTGCCCACTGGGATGTCAATCTGTTCTTAAACATTTTATAAGGACTACTAACTCTGGGGAGGCACTCCTGGCACCATAACCTATTCAGTGGACTGGTTATTGGAGTGTTTATTTAAAAGAAGGGCTGGCCAAATTCCTGGAGTTTATGAACACATGAACCACCACAAGGACTGATTTTCCCTCAATTATTTTCATGTGAATGCATCTATATTCTTATGAAATAGTGACTGCAACATTATACGGAAGGGCATTAAGTACTATATACCAGCGTTAAAATCAAGATTTCTTAGTTCAAGTTTAGGTAATGCTTCCTTCAATGACAAAGGGCCCCAACTAAAACCCAATAAAGTTCTAATTGAGAATTGCAAGGGATACATAGAGAAAGCTATTCAGTTCATGTTTTACAGAGTTTATCTAAATTCTTTGGATGCATAAAAGTTACTCTTTAAGTTTCAGAATGTCTAATTCAAATCTCTAAGTGTATGCAAATGCTGCTTGTTTAACACAATTGTTTTCTAAAACAGACTGGAGCCTATCATATTAAACTTTAAATATAATTTCTGATTACTAATTGTATGTACTGTAATGTTTCATGTCATTATTTAAATTACCTAGTGGTAGTGAAATCTATATTTTACACTTGATTTTATTTTTTAATTTATTTGAGTTACTTCTTTTATCCTATATGGAGCGAGAGGTGGTACCATTTAGTAAAAATTAAAACATGCAGCAATCTCCTATCAAGTCCGGTGCCCAAGGCAAAAATTATGACCGCCTACCTCTCGTGTATGGCACAGATCTCTTTCTTTCTATTTCCACCATCTGTTTTGCCTCTGTAGTTTCTCTCTCTGCCATATTTCTTCCATCTTCCTTCAGTTTCATTTTCACTGTCTTCTGGTCCTGTCTTAATCTGCATTTGTCCCTGTTCCATAATCAATGGAAGATTTTGTTTTCTTTCCATTTGGTTATGATAGATTTAATGGTGCTCCTGGGGATCATCAAAGATTTGGATATTTTTTTTATAATCTAACCCTGACTTGTACTTCTCAACAACATTGTCCCTTACTTGTTTGGAGAGTTCCTTGGTCTTCATGGCAGTGTTCGGTTAGTGGTGCCTCTTGCTTAGGTAACTGTTCCACAAAGTAGTGGGGACATGGGATATCTGAAGTACAATATTGTAGTATAAAATGATGCGGCACTCAAAATCTACCCTGGCAAAAGACATAATTCCAGCAAAGGCTAGATGAAAATGAAACATCTTGTGCTATTTTATATCATACTCTGACATAAAAGAACTTACATAAATCACTGTATTTTGGTAGTCCTCTCTTACCAGAGCTCAGATCACTTATTTGTGGGTTAGTTAAGCTTGCTTACCAGAGGTACAAAATTTCATATTTTTCCTATTATTATTACCACTGTTAATCTTTTAGAGTAATGGCAAGAAGAAAGTACTGGGGCATTCAGGTGTGTGTTAACACAATGCCAAGGAGGAAAGACATCAGAAATGATCTTAGAGAAACAATTGTTGCTGCCCATCAAACTGGGATGGGTTATAGGGCCATTTCCAAACAATTTAATGCCCATCATTCTTCAGCAAGAAAGATTACTTAAAGTGCAAAACATTCAAGACAGTTGCCAATCGTTCTAGAAGTGGACATCCCAGCAAATTCACCAAGAGTTACATCTAAGACTCTACATGCCTTAGCATGTTAAATGTTAAAGTTCATGACAGTACAGTCAGTAAAAAGACTGAACAAGCATATTTGTTTGGCAGCATAGCTTAGCTTTCCAAAGTTGCATCTGAACAAACCACAGGACATCTGAAACAATTTCCTTTGGACAGACAAGACCAAAGTGAAGATGTTTGGCCATGATGCACAGCGCCACATTTGGCGAAAACCAAACACAGCATATCAACACAAACACCTCATACCATCTGTCAAGCACAGTGTTGGAGGGGTAATGATTTGGGCATGTTTTGCAGCCACAGGACCTAGAAATCTTGCAGTCACTGAGTCAACCATGAACTCCTCTGTAGACCAAAGTATTCTAGTATTTGAGGCCATCAGTCCAACAGCTAAAGATTGGCCGAAATTGGGTCATGCAACACGATAATAATCCCAAGCACACCAGCAAATCTACAACAGAATGGCTGAAAATAAGAGAATCCAGACCTCAACAAGATTAAAATGCTGTGGCGAGACACCAGCAAAGCTAAATGAACTAAAGCAATCTTGCAAACAAGAGTGGGCCAAAATTCCTCCAAAACCATGTGAGACATTAATAAAGTCATACAGAAAACAATTATTTCAAGTTTTTGCTTCTTAAGGTGTGTCTACAATCTGTTGAATCATAAGGTGTACTTAGTATTTCACACATGGCTTCTCTATTTTGGCTTTATATTTGTTAAATAAATCATGACACTGTGTAATATGTCATGTGTTGTTGTTCATCTGAGCTTGTATTTGCCTAATTTTAAGACCTGCTAAAGAACAGATGATTTTTATTATGTCCTGATAGGTAAAACCATAGAATTCAAAGAGGGAACCAGAGGGTTTTATGTTTCCCATGATTGTATATAGCACATCCATAAGCAAAACATTTTTACTTTTCAGGGTTTTTTTGTTAAAAAAAAAATATTTTTTGTGGGAAGGCTTACTGGAAATCTATGCCTTCGTGAACAGAAACATTTTGGAATACTACTTGTAATGGCGTAAAAGAAAATATATATAATGCTATACTGCTCTCTACTGGATCTTTAGAAGTAAGCAAGTTGTCTAGACTCAGCAAATTGTGTTAGTTCAGACTGTGTCACAAGGGTTTTAATACTGATTTAAATCTATAGTTTGTTACAAAACTATCTGAAGAAGCAAGCAGCATATTTGGGTTTGAAAACTGTATCACATCTTTTTTTTTCTGCTAGACTAGATTGTGTCACAAAAGTATTATAACATAATAATACTATTGGTAATAAAGAATTAATTTGAAACGTTATCTGTATATTGTGTGAGTGAAATTACTTTCAAATGAATAGATTAAAATATTTACTTGAAGTTCTCTTACTCAACACAAAATGTAGCACCCTGGAGTGGACCCAGTGGTTTCATATGCAGTTCCCTATACCCTTATGGTGTAATCCTCACCCTAATTCCTAGCATGTGTGTGAACTCAAATAGTTGCGTGATACCACTATCACAATGTTTAGCCAGTCTTGGAATCCACATATATGATCTGTTATCTTGAGGCATAGCACTAGAACCCAGAAAGTTCAAGTTCAAATCAGTAATAGCTTTTTACCTATACATTAGCTAGAAATATGGCTAGAACAACATATAGGTACATTTTCTGTTATATTTATATAATCATGGAAAGATCATATTTTCAAATCTAATATTGCATGCTTCTGCATACATATGCCAATGTGGCTAAGATTAGTGGTAATTACACTTCTTGGTACCTGCTCTTTTACGCAGCTGCTCCTACTAATATAATCTGACTAATCTGCTGGGAGAACAACCGATAAGACAGAAACTGCACAATTCTATCTCCCAGCTCCTCTCCCAGCATACTAATAAAAACAAGAGAGGATTAATTAAGAACAGCAGTCCCAAATAGCAGATAGCCGCTGCCCTGAATAGTAATTCCTATCAATATTGGGCAGACTGGCACACTCTAGAACTAACCCTTGCCCTAGTCCTTACCATTTCCCTAATCCTAGGCCTAACGTCAACTAACTGTAACCATATTTCTAACCCAATTAAGCAAAAACTATTAAAATCAATACTAATATATTAATAATATTTATATTTATAATTAAATATAATCAAATGAATATAAAAGATACCTAAAATAATGCTATCTCTGGGCATTATATAATGTGTCTAGAACCCCCCGATGTCATAATTTTATTACATGTTTCACCATTTTGTATCCATCCTCTTTTTCTCTCTCTTTCCTTTATATATAAAAAAGCACATGGCAGACAAAAGGACATTAAGAACATTGTTTTTCCTCCCCAGAAAAAGAAATGGGTGCGCTACTAACCTTAGACTTCCAGATTAGAAACTTTTATAAGCATTTTTTTTTTTTGTAAACCACAAGATTCTGTAGACGACTAGTAGGCTACACAGTATAACAAAGAATCGTGGTAATGTATTCATATGAACAAGGCATCTGGAGATGATTACAGATTTCAGAGATTACTGCAAAAATATGATTTTGGAAGGAGAAAAGGAGACATGTAAAAATATATCGAAAAGCGTGACACTGCTGAAGATTGTTTGAAAGGAAAACATTTTTCCAGTCTTCTGCCTTATCTATCAAGGAAGTCCAATAAATCTGGGAACTGTTTAATGCACTGCGGTAGCTTCCCATGAGACCTCCACCCTTGTGTCTAAGCCATGGACTTGGATACCATTCCATGATATGTGTCAAGCTAAATTACATGACAATAAATAAAAAATTGGCTGTAAGGGAGCAGAAGAACTGGAGGCTGGAATGTTTTTCATGCAGCCTGATCTATATATAAAAAAAAAATCAAAGAACTAGCTCCATGTGTAGATACTTAACTGTGTGTCTACAAAAAATAGAAAGCCTCATAGTTGCATTGCTACAGTAATCTTCTGGTCTCCCATGAAGTATTGTCCCTGTCCGCAAAATATTAAAAATGTTCCAGTCACTGAGTGACTGATTACTTTCACAGCCTTACTTTCAATATATTCTTGGTGTCTACATGGTTTCATAAAATCATATTGTCTAGTACTAAAAACATGGGAAAATGTGAGAGGTCACCATTGGCCTTTCAGAAGTTCCAAATCTACTTATGTGCTTGCGGAAAATTGGGTATCCAATAGTTCATGAGATTTATATTTCCTAATCTAAACTGTATCAAGCCAACTGCCCACTGAGGGTCATGGGAAGTAAAGTACAACAAAACCAGGAGAGATATCTTTTGGCTTTGGTGTGTTCTTGCGTGTCTAGTTTTCTCTCGGCAGCTTCTTTCTTTCACATTTTTATTATTAGTATTTAAAAAGCACCAACAAATTCCACTGTGCTTTACAACAGGTGGACTAACAAACAAGAAGTTGCAACATGACATGTTAGACATACAGGAGTAGAAGGTGCTGGGGCCCTGCTAAAAGTAGCTTACATTCAAAGGGAAGTGAGGTGAAATGGCACAAGGTTTGAGGGTAAAATACTTTTCATTAATGTAAAAGTAAAGTAGGTTGCTAGAAGATTTTACCATGAAGGCTTGGTTTATTAGATGAAGCGGTTGCAGGAGAGAAGGTGGGTTAGTAAGGTGTGAAGAGAGAAATATGTTAAAGGGACACTATAGTCACCAGGACAACTACAGTTTATTGTATTTGTTCTGGTAAGTAGAATAATTCCCTTCAGGTATTTGCTGTGAACACTGTCTTTTCAGAGAAAATGCAGTGTTTACATTACAGCCTAGTGATAACTCCACTGGTTACACCTCAGATGGCTTCTAGAGGTGCTTCCTGGGATAGTGCTGCACACTATGCAGCACTGCCATTCAGTGTCTCCACCCTGTGTATGCAGACACTGAACTTGCCTCATAGAGATGCATTGATCCAATGCTTCTCTATGAGAAGATACTGATTGTCCAGGGCTGTGTTTGGCTTGTGCTGGCTCTATCCCTGATCTGCCTCCTTGACAGTCTCAGTCAATCCTTTGGGAAAGCATTGTCATTGGCTCAAATAATCACTTCTAGAGATGTCAGCCAAGCAGGCATATCAGGATCAGACGAAGTAGCTGCAGAGAAGCTGCAGAGTTGAATACTACTATATTTAGGGAGGCAAGAGGAGCCAGGGGTGACTACATGGTGTTTTTAACACTACAGGGTCAGGAATACATGTTTGTGTTCCTGCCTATAGTGTTCCTTCAACAGTATAATTGATATGCCTTCTTGAAGAGGTGAGTTTTCTGTGCAGGATTGAAAACTGGTTGAGAGTCTAATGGAGCAGGGTAGGGAATTCCAAAGGAGTGGTGCAGCTCTATAAAAGTCTTGCAGGAAAGAGTCCGAGGCATGAGTATGAACAGTGGATAGACACAGGTCGTCGGCAAAGCACAGGGGTTTTGAGCCCGATATCTTATGGGAAGCAATTATAAAGACTTACAAGGGGAGGGGCTGGAGGGCAGAAAGTTGAGTCTTGCTGCAGCATTTATTATATATTGTAGCACAGAGAGCTGGGAGCAGGAAAGACCAATGAGAAGCAGATTGCAGTAGGCAGGGTGAGCAATGAAAGGGGCTTGGACGAGCACCTTAGCCGCATCTTATGTTAAGTAGAGGCAAATCGGAGCTTAGTTTTTGAGATGGAAGTGACAGGACTTGACGATTTAATGGATTTGAGGGCTGGGGAGAGGTAGGAATCAAAGAGAATGCCAAGGCAGCGAGCCTGTGAGGTAGAGCTGACAGTTGGGCTGTTGACTAGAAGGGAGATAGACACACGAGTAGCAGCATTTGAAGAGGAAAGCTGAGAAGTTTTGTCCAGATCCGAAATACCAGCAAGTTCCCTCTGCATGAGATACATAGCAACCCCAGACGATCATTTCAACCTTGTTAGGCATAATCAGTGAGGCATAGCTGATATCTCTCTAGGAACCATGAGCATGGAGTCCACGTCTGGATTACTCTTTAAACTTATGGAGAGCAAAAAACAAGGCACAAGAGTGTACTGAGAATGGACAGCATCTGAAATAGCCCGCCCTTCGGTGGGTCCCCGCTCAGATCTCAAGCTGGTTTTAGCTCATCTTGTGCCATTACAGAGAGAACATATCTGAAGCATATCAGACTGGTCCAACCCGTATGGGCAGTCCAGATCCGTACGCGTGGGACCAGTCTGATATGCCTCAGATATGTTCTCTCTATTTCAGGTTACAGTGATTTCAGGGTTACAATCTAAAGTAAGGGTGTTTTTGACATCTCTCCTGTCTCTCTGTGGTTTGTGTAGCTGGGTGGTTTCAGAGATCAGGTCAGATTTGGAAAACATGGTCATGATTAGGTGTGAGATTGCACAGGGACCTCCTGTAATGTTACCTGACACATAAGCATAAGTAATATTTCCACAGGAGAAAGTCAATCCTTTAGGGAGATAGACATGGTGGTGGTAACTCATAACTTGGTGAGTTTTGGTACATTTCATTGTGGTGCTCAGGACTACATGAAAAATACCATTATAGTTCAGCAGCTGTAACATTAATTGTCTTCAGGGCAAGGGGTCTTTCCTACCAGTGGGTTAAAAGCATAAGAATGTAGTTGTAGAGATTTATGGGGTCTATGGGTATGTAGGTACTTTCTCAAAAGTGAGATGGGGGTAGGGACAGCTATAAGACAAGATTGTATGGCGTTTTCATACTGAGGAGAGGGTTGAGGCAAAAGCAGGTTAAATTAAAAGCCTTTGCTTTCTGCATCCATATATTTCCCTGCCATGCATTCTGGTCTCAAGTCAGAGAAGCATATCTGAACAGAGCATACAATTGTAAAGGATAAGAACAGCTTCATGTCTGTGGATCAGTCGGAGTGACTTGTTTACAGTGACTGGCGTGCATCCATATGGCTTTTCCTTCTAGTTTCAGATAGCCATAGTCAGGAGCACTTGGAATGGGCCTTCAAAGCGTGGTTCAAGTCCTTTCCTCACATGCCTCTGTTACAAACCGCCATTTGTAACTGGACCTTTAAATTACAAATTGCTCTGCTTCCCTGGGTGTTGGAGAAGCCTATTTGCCAGCCTCCTTCCTCATGACTATGGCCCCTGGGAGATTGTGCCCCTGAAAACTTATGGACTTTTATTGGGTGTGTATGGCCCTTTAAGAACCGTCTGGGCACATATTGTGACTTTGTTGAACAATGCCCCTTTTAAGACGGTGTCCCCAAACCTTTAATACACTGTGTTCCTGGCTTTTTCCAACTTGGTTCAGTAAATGGGGCTTACTGAACCAAGTACCACACAGGCGGACGACCCAGAAGTGGAAGTGTGCAGGCAATTTACCTCCCAGGCTGTGAGGTTACTGCAGGTTAATTGCCGACCGCTGTTCGTGCAAACGAACACGTGACGGCGGCCATCTTTGTTCTTCAAACAAGGTCAGCGGTATGTGTAGCCAAATTCATGGAACTAAAATCGGCTACACATTTCCACGAACACCGCTGACCCATACGGAATTTTCAGCTGCAGAGACTAAGTCCCGTTCGAAGATTCAAATGCATGTTCGAATGGGACTTAGTCGTTTTTCTGCATGAAATTGACCGACCGCCCAGCCCAAATCTATGGAACTGTTTTGGGCAGGAAAATGTGCTTGCGGTCGGTCATAAAGGACTTCCGTCTAACTTTTGATCTACTGGATGGCTGATTTTTGAGAGCGTTTATGTTTAAAGTGTGCTGATTAATAATATGTAATTTTTATGAAGATTGGATGTATGGTTTTAAAGTTACAGTGTATGTGTAAAAACTGTATTTTTACTGTCTGTGATAATCATGTTAATCCCTTGTGTAACATAATTTTATCACAGGCAGAGGGGAGGATTTTGTGTGTAATTGCTGGGAGTGTTTTCTGTAATGTACGTGTGTGATTGGTTGTTTTGTAATGCCCTGCGGGTGGTCCTATCTAAGGGAAACCTGCATAAAAGAAGGTTATTTTGGTGCCAATAAACAGAATGACCTAACCCTCTAACTTGCAGCCTTGACTCATGTTTGTAGGGGACAGCTATAATCACTACACGGGTTGCTATGCTCTTCATACTCCCTTAGCTACTGAGCTCTTGTAAGAGCTCTTGTTCCTGATCCTGCTTTGCTCTACAGAAGGAAGAGGTTCACCTACTGGAACCTGGAGCCTGGTCGTAGGTCCAGGGCGCAGAGCAGACGGCGAGATACCAGCCCAGCAGCGGTGGTTCATGGAGTCTGCAGTACTTATGGTGGCTACACAGTAGTTATGGTGTCTACGGTACTGATGGTCCTTTGGTGAGCGCTAGGAGCATCCTTTTCTACGGTCCAACTTCCAGCCAGCCTGGAGGCAACCGTAACAGCCTCCTTATCACCACCCAATCCCCAGGCTGCAGTTTGTGAGTTGCAGAATCAGAGTCTGGATCTGGAATGGAAGCAAAGACTTGTTTATGCAGACTGCCTAATCTTTGGTGTAGGGCCTGTACATTGGCAGTCATACTACCATGCTGCATCTGGAGGGTCTGGGGAAAGTAGAGGCCTGTCTTTGAGGCACATCTAAACAGTATCTCAAAAGGGGATAGGCCATATCTGGAATTGGGGGTGAATCTCATAGAAAAGAGTGCTAGGGGAGGCATTCAGTCCAGGGCTTCCCTGTGTCTTCCATGGCTTTTGCAATCTTTTTCTTTTAGGTGCCATTTGCCCTTTCTACTTTCCCACTACTCTGAGGGTGATAAGGGGTGTGGAAGGCCTGGCTGATCCCTAAGGCTTTCAGAATGTCTTGCATTATTTCGCCAGTGAAATGGCTACCTCTGTCACTTTCAATCACTTCAGGTACCCCGTATCTACATACCAGTTCCTTCAGAAGCTTACTTGCTGTGACCTTTCGTTGTGGCTTTCAACATTGGTTAGGCCTCAGGCCAACCTGAAAAGAGATCAATGCACACCAACACATATTCATACACTCCTAACTTAGGCAGTTGAATATAGTCTATCTGCAGTCTTTGTAATGGGTAAAGTGGCCTTGGTGTATGCTTACTTGGTGTTTTGACAGCCTGTCCTGGATTGTTTCTAGCACAAATTATGCAAGCTTGGGTGTGTTTAGCTGCTACAACAGTAAATCCGGGTGCTATCCAAATAGGTTTCTTCTATGCTCTTCATGTGCATCTTGGATAGATGTGTAGGTCCATGGGCCATCTGGGCCATTATGGGGTACAACACTTGTGGTAGACACAGTCTTTTACCTTTCCTCCACATTCTGTCATCATCAGGTTTGTTTCCTCTTGTTTCCTCCAGAGGTCATGTCCTTCCTTGCTTGCCTGTCTTTGTAAGCTCAGCAGTATATTGTAGTCAACGGCGATATTGTAGTCAAAGGCGTCATCTGTAAGAACAACCTGCAGGAAGGTATTACCTGTAGAAGGATGTACTTGGATTGCTGCTTGCTTGGCAGCTTCGTCTGCTTTGTGTTTTCCTCTTGTAGTTTCATCTGTGATCTTCACGTGAGCTGCCACCTTGATGATGCCTGCTTGAGTGAATAGCAGGATAGCGTCCATAAGTGCACTCATGGCTTCAGAGTTCTTGATTGGAGTACCTGCTGAGGTGAGTAAATCACAAGTCCGCCATATAGGGCCAAAATCATGGGCTATACCGAAGGCATAGCAAGAATCTGTGTAAATATTAGCTGTCTTACCAGAGGCCAGTTTGCACGCTTCAGTGAGTGCCTTCAGCTCAGCCTCCTGTGCAGAGCAGTGAGGAGGGAGTGGTTCAGCTTTTATTACCTCATGTGCAGAGACTACAGCATATCCAGTGTTGAAATTACCCTTCTCGTCAGCATATCTGGAACCATCTACAAAAAACTCAAAATCTGCATTAGATAATGGAGAATCAATTACATGTGAAAAACCTGCTGTCTCTTGTGCCATTAGTGCACCGCAATCATGGAGTACCTGGGCTTCAGCTAACTCATCTGGTGAAAGTGAATTTACAAAAAGATCAGAAGTACAAGTACCATCTCCACTCCCCTCTTTTAAATCCAGGGGAAGTAATGTGGATGGATTTAACACCATACAAATTTTCAGTGTAACATTAGGTGGCATAAGCAAGGCACATTGCATTCTGAGATGCCTTGCAGTATGTATGTGTTTTGGTTGAACTTGTGACAGTATGCTGTTTATGTCAAGTGATATGTGTATGTTCATTGGGTTATCTAAGACAATATCAGTGGCTTTGTCCAGGAGGACAGTAACAGCCGCCACCGCCATAACACATGAGGGGGCACCCCTCTGGCAACAGGGTCCAATCTGGTGGAGTAGTATGCAATTGGTCTTTGTTTACCACCATGGTCCTGTGTAAGGACAGCTGTAGCATAACCCGATTGTTCAGTACAGAACAGTGTAAAAGGCTTTCTGTAATCTGGAAGACCCAGTCCTGGAGCTGAGATGACAAGCAACTTAAGGGTGTAAAAAGCATTTTCTGCTGCATGGGTTAACTTAAAGGGTTTGTTTTTGTGGGCGGGACAATCATACAGGGGCTGCATGTAGATTGCTGCAGTTGGCCCTTGGCCACTCTTCAAGAATTTGGGCCATAGCCATGCTTGTGTTTATGTGTAAATGTGAATAAGTACTGGCTGTCGGGATGCAGGGGGACAGAGAAAATGCATTTGCTAAGTCAATAACAGTAAATACCTTAGAGGAAGGTGGTATCTGTGACAACAAGCTATGTGGGTTGGGAACATTAGGGTCAATGAGTTCAGTTACAGCATTAATTGCCCTTAAATCATGTACCATACAGTAGACCACAGGTTTCCCTTTCTCTTGCTTTTTCTTAATTGGGTACAGTGGTGTTTTACAAGGGGAGGTGGTCTGGACAATTACCCCTGCCTGCAGTAATTCTTGCACAGATTGGGAAATAGCATCTTCCTGTGCAGGGCTTAGAGTGTATTGTTTTTGACAGGGCTCAAGGCAAGAGATTCACTTTGACAGGGGGCACAGAGAGTCTGCCATTATCTGTCTTCCCTGTAGCCCATAGAGCATCAGGGACTGAGGACAAGGCAATCATTGGCTATTGCCAGAACAGAGCTGCTGTATTATTGCCAGTTGTTCACTGGGTGTCCATGGCTTATACTCTTCCCACTATTGGATACCTGAGCTAGGCTGTCTCTTCTCATGGTATACGCTCTCAACTTTGGATATCATGGGAGTAGTACATTTTGGAGCTAATGGCCCCACTGGGGTGTCTAGGAGGGCAACTAGGGGTTCCCTTAAGTCCGGTGGACTACCCTCTTCCTCTAATGAACCCATAGGTCTTACTGGGGCGGCTGGGGAACCATATTGTAACGGAACCGCTGGCATCCCGACCGGGTACCTTCCGCTGACGGATGCTCCTAGTGCTTTCCAAGGACTCCAAGCACTCTGCCCGACACCATAAGCACTGCAGACCCCACAAACCGCCGCAGCTTGGTTGGGGTCTCGCCGTCTCCACCCACTCTGGACCCAAGACCAGGGTCCAGCTTCCAGTAGGCCAACCTCTCCGAACTCCAGAGAGCAGGAACAGGAACAAGCTCTTAGCAGAGCTTAGTGATTATACCCTGGGGAGTATAGTGATTATAGCAATCCCCAGAGTGTAGTTCTCCAATCCCCCAAACATGAGCCGAAACTTCATGAAGGTACAAGATGATCTGACTCCAATGAGCATTTATTACTCCTTATATACAAGTTTTCAGGCCAGAGGCACACCCCCTAGACCTGGTGGTAAACTGTGACAAAAGGGACACAAACCAATGGGAACACTCCCACATACACAATGAAATCCCTCCTCTCCATCCTGGAGATAATTGGCTTAAGGCACTGCAGTACACTCAATTATCTCCAGGTACAGAAAATATCTACATTTTACACTAACAGCAAAAATACGTAAAAGTACATAAAAATACATAATTCTTATTATATTACACAGAACCCCCACATTTAACCTATCCCCAGATAGCTCGGATCTAAGCGCCCAATCTAGGTGAACAGCACTCAGATCCCATGAACAGAGTAAATTTGCCATGGGGTAAAGCATAGCAAGGGCTGTTGAGAAACCAAGGAGGGACAAAAGCAGTCAGTTCCAACTGGTTTGGCAGTGTGCCTGGGACAATGCCCTGCTGGAGAACAATAGACAGGAAACGGGGGAGAGGAAGAAACACACCTTCCCATGGATTCAAATGGGCAGAAACAGTCTTTAGAAGCCAATAAGCCCCAAATAGTCTTTTTAAATGGCAATACACCCCAGGGCCATAGTCATGAGGAAGGAGGCTGGCAATCAGGCTCCTCCAACAGCAGGGGGCAAAGGGCAGCTTGTCACCTAACAATCCAGTGACATAAAGGCATTTCGTCACACATATGAAGTCCCACTGCGTAATATTACTGGAAGGAGAGATTCTGATTTCTTTAAAAGGGCCAATATGTGACCTGGAGGTATAGGGAAGCCACAACTTGTACAGATTCTTTCTGACTAGTGGTAGTAGAACTGAGAGATGCTTGATTTTGGGAAATCGCCTGGTCTTTAGGGACCAAAGGAGTCCCTGCCTTACCCAGGTAAGGGGTGGGTTTACAAGATTTTCCCCAGGATCTTACTTACTCTGGGACTCTAGAGGTCCAAAACATTGATAATATGGTATGCCTTTTCTGGTGGTTTCTCTACAACCACATTTAGTTAATTCAACTGCAGTATCATGCCATTTTTGGGTGACTTCTACTAAGTCATTATCTTCTAACCATCCTCTGTAATTTGCCATAAATTCCCTACAAAACTTTGGGTCTAGAGTGCCCTCTGAGAGCATGCCAGCTTTCTTAAGTAATTTCTTAATTTTCTTAATAGCCCCTTGTCCTTTGTAATGCTTGACTATAGTCAAAGCTGTCAATCCCTCCAGAGTGCTTTGAGAGCTACCCATCTAAAAACTTATAAGGGTTAATGACTTCCTTACACAAGACAAACTGTACAAAAACTGTGTAAAACACTTAGGACCAATGCAGTGGAATTTTCACAGTCTTGTTTTTGTTATTCTATACACAGATCAGGAGATCTGCCCTTGGAGGATTCTAACTTGTATTGTAAAACAAATGACAAGGCAAACAATAAAAATAACTTAAAACCCGCAAATATAGTCCACTATCTCAAGATTATTTTAACAAGATATAACAACATCCACCTGAATATAATATAACCCTTAAAAGTGTTCTTTGGATCTGACTTTTTAAGGCATTCCTTACCCAGACAGACCAGTAGGACGTGGATCTGAGAGTGAAATTGATATAGGTAGAAAAAAAGCTTTCCTTACCCTTGCTGCAACTGATTTTGCGGTCAAAGGGACATCCACCTGTACGCTAGTGTCCAAGTCTTTCGACCGTCAGATCCCGGGCACAGCACCAATTGATATAGATCCAATTTTATCTTTGTTATATTCAGGAGAATATTGTTACAAGTGCACTTGGAGGAGCGTGAATTCAGACACCAGACTCGTGTTGGTTATCAAAATAAGCCTCTCTGTTGTTTATTTATCAGTATGTGTTTTTATACATTAAAAAGTAAGTGCTGGGGGCGTGGCCGACCAAGAGACTGAGCGGACGCCTAAGTGAGAGGCTCCGTATCAAACCACAGCGAAAACGCAATTTTGCCTGTCAAAATCAAAAGTTACCGGACAGAAACATCACCCCCCACCAGAGGGAACAATGGGGCGCAAAAATCGGAAAGCTGCGCACACAGAGACGACCCGATTACTCGATATTCGACTATCCTTCGAAAGGCCCATACCAGGGCTGCAAGCCAAGATGGCGTCCGAGACCAGAGTGGAAAACACACTGTCGGAAGATTCTCCAGAGGAAGAGGATCCCTCCACGCCGCTAAGGTCAGGCAGAGATTCCACCGCATCAGAGTCTGATGAAGACTCAGCCCCCTCCACGAAGGGAGACATAAAGAAACTCCTGCTAGATCTCAGGAGAGTATGGAGAGAGGACCTGCAAGTGGTACCGGCCGAGGTGGGGACAGTCCACACCAAAGTCCGAGCTATGGAAGTGAGAGAGACTGCCAGAGATGCACAAATACAAGAGACCGTGGCAAAAATGGGGGACCTAGCCGCGAAGGTACAGAGACTAAACCGCACTGTGACAGTGCTGGAAACTCGACATAGGCGCAGGAACATTCGCCTCAGGGGGATCCCGGAGGCGATTGGAAACGAGAGACTACTACTATACACTCAGAGCCTCATAAACAATCTGGGAATTGAGGGGGGAGCTTCCCCGCCACTGATAACCTCGGCGTTCAGAGTCCGCAAATCCCCGGCAGCACCGGAAGGGACCACCAGGGATGTCATAGCGGTGACACGCGATGTAAGTGTCAGAAACGCACTCATGAGCCGCTCCAGAACGCAAGGGGCTATAGAATTCGAGGGTAGCAAAATAGCCATCTATGGAGACATTCCATTCTCCGTACTGGTGGCCAGGAAACTTAGAGACTGCTCCATAAAGTATCGATGGGGAATGGAGGGGTCCCTAGAAGTGACAGTGGGGGACACATCCCACACCCTGACGTCAACAGAAGACCCCGAGGCGTTCTACAAACACCTGGGACTGCAGTCCCGGCCCATAACAGAGCCACCCTCCAAGCAACACCAAGCGGGCGGATCAAAGACCGGCCCCAGTAAAGTGCAGAGTCTGAACAGACCGGCAGAGGAAGAGCCTCATGGCACTGGACCCCTGACACTACAGCACACAGCACGAATCAGTCCAACCCAACTCACAGACAAAGAGACTAAAACAATACCATGGCCAGTTGAGCCCAGATGGTCATCTAAGTCCACAGAGACATATGCCCTTGTCTAATAACCACCCGTGGACCCCACAGTATGCTTCCCGGAAATCTGCCCCAGGATAGAGGCTGATTAATGGACACATGCATATTACTTACTTATACAATGGAAATGATGTATATCACATATGATAACTCAAAAAAAATTTGAAAAATCATTGAAAAAAAAAAAACAAGTAAGTGCTTATGTGCAAATACTCATAGAACAGTAGTAGGAAGGGAGTGAAAGGGTGAAAGTAGTACAGATAAGACATAGGGATGAAATTTGTGTACATATAACAGATAAGTTCCGGGAAAGAGAAAGAACAGACTGATTTAGGAGAGACAGCTCAGGTGGGGGCTATCTGCTCCTGGGACTAGTCATATATGGTCTTAAGTGTCGTTTTAAGCATTAGGCATTTCCTGAGTCCAAGTTAGCCAATTTTAATATAGGATATCTAATATGACACCTATAATCTTGAACCTTGGAATCAAAGTAAATTCTTTCACACAGACAACCCATGGATGGATGGTAAGATCCAGTAATTGCATGAAACCACACTAAGTTTAAGGAACTGGATGACCGGACAAGGCAAAGCTAAATAAACTTAAAAAAACTAAATGCTGGCATATTGCATCACCCCACAATCCTTCCACTCAATCAAGGATGTATCTGGATTTGAAAATACTGGACGACTACCAAGACATGTGTCGCAAGGGGTCCCGACCCGCCACCACCTCCGCCGAGAACCATGCTGTGTACTCCAGGGTGTCTCTCACCTTTGATCTAAAAGAATCATGCAAATTAAGGATGTATGGTCCCCAAGTCATGAGGAATTATTGGGCAAGGAATTCCTTATTGGTTAAGGTTGTTAAGATAAAAAAATATGTTAGGTTTGAGCACCTGGCTGGTTCCAGACCTGGAGGATGGCTTTGCGTCCAACAGCTGCTACAATGAAAATAAATCGTTTGTCAGTCAGAGGTTTACCCGGCATGGATCCCAAAAGCTGGAAGTTGGAGGAGAGTGGCAAAGGTGGGATGTTCCCATTGGCCAGGTATCCCCTCACCTCAGGGAGAAATAGAATTAAAGTAATTGATCTCCTATCCAGAAAGGCTATCGTTAGTGGCATAGCTAGAGCTGTTGTCTCCCGGGGCGGTCCCTGAGTCTACCACACCTTTCACCTCTCCTGCACTGTCCCCAGGCAATCACCCCCTCCCCGCTCTGTCAGCTACTAGCTGCTCAGTGAAGATAAATTATATGGAGGCTCCTTCAGCAAAGCTACTTCCTGGCCTGAGCGGCTTCACTTCAAACATAGCAGCAAAACCTGAAGAGAAACCTGCACATTCAGTGCTGCTATCTAAGATTCATACTGTGTGGGTCCAAATCTATCTACACTCACATTCAGAGAATGATGGAACACACTACTGCACTCCCCTTGTAGCACACCGCCCCCTGCAGGACGGGGAAGGACACTGAAAGTCAAAACATTGCACTTTTTCCATATAGTTAATAATCAGCAGCTGTGTGTCTAATTCTCTAATGTTAGTGATGGCTAATTCTCACATTGCAAATATTGCTATTATTGCTCAGGCAGCCCAGTGTTATGCATGTACTTAACATAGTCCTAAAGTGTACATTTATTATAATTCTGGATCAAGCAGCAATGTGGTCACCCTTTCATTAGTCATTCTGGATCAAGCAGCAATGTGGCCACCCTTTCATTAGTCATTAGTCATTAAACATAATTTAAGTTATTAGTCTAAAAAGCAGATATGAAGCTATTGAATCCATAAAAAAAATATTGTAATAGCATAATAATAATAATACAAATATTTAAACCCATGACTGATTTGAACTTTCAAGACAATATAAATCCCTTTTTCTCACCCACATTGAATACATAGTATCATCTCTTCCAAAACAGGTCTGCAAAGAGTACCATAGAACATAAGAAAGACCCCAGTGACAGACACATACACACACTCGCTGACTGACACACTGACACACACACTCTCACTGATTTGAAACACATTCACTGACAGAAACACACACACTGTGACAGGCACACTCACACATTTACACAGTCTTGCACACACACTCACAAATTAACTTTATTTTTTCCGGTCGTTCTAGCCTCCTTACCTTTGGGAGAGTTGATGTGGGTCCTCCTCCTGGGGTCCAGTGGCTTCTGCAATCTTCCATTTCCTCACAGATACCTTGCACTGTTTAGTGATGCCAGGGATTGAGTGACAGAATATTCTGGCCCATCACAGAGGGTGCGCGAGGGAGCAGTGAGGAACTAGAAAAATATGCCTACTTTGCCTTGATAAATAAGTGCTTACTTCGGCAGGCCCTAATGTGACCAGTGGCCATTGGCCTGCTCCCTGCAGCGCCGTAAAGAAAGTGCCACTTGGGAGGACCGCCCCCCTCTACTCCCAGCTGTGCCACTGGTAGTCATAGACACGATTCAAGATGGACGGAGAAAGATTAGGAGAAACTGAAAAATTAGCATGACATCAGCATGTTGTGACATTGGAAGCCAAAGGAACCGATTAGTTTACCAAGTGAGCCAGTATAGATTGAGCACAGTACTAGACTGAGGACAGAACCTTAGGGAACATCAACATGGAGGGGTGGTGGGGAAGACCTAGAGACAGAAAAAGAAACACTAAAAAAGCGCTTGGAGAGGTAAAAGGAGAACCAGGAAAGAGGAGAATCTTCAGGCCAAGGTTGTTAGGGAGGGGTAGGAGTGGATGAACAACAATGTCAAAAGCAGCAGATAGGTCAAATAGAATTGGAAGGGAGTAGTGACCATTGGATTTTGCAGCAATTAATTCAGAGTATACAGAGCTGGTTCGACTGACTGACAACTGTGAAATCCAGACTGAAATGGGCAAGCAGAGAGTTATATTCAAGGAAATCAGTCAGTTGTTCAAATTCTTATATCACGGTCATGTGATAACCTAACACACAGTATGTAAACCCACAGAAAACCCAAGGACGTATTACCGAACCTTAGATTGGATTGGTTTAACTTAAGTAGAAAACAATGGTCAAGGAACAGTCAAAAGTCAGGATACCAGAGATCAGGAGAACGATACGAGAATAGCTGGGTCAGGATACCAGAAATGAGAAAGTCAAAATACAAGTCGAGTCAGGGAACCAGAGAACAGAGTAGTCTAAAGCCAAGCCAAGTTACAACACAGAAATATCTATTTAAAACATAAGGAGTACCAAATGACACTAAGGGGAACACAAGGAACCACAATAGGGCAAGAGACGCCCTTTTTTTTTTCAATTCACCTTTTAGAGTATTTTCAAAAAAATGTTTACAGATAGACATACACTCACAATCTTGTCATACAGTCAAGTGCAAAATTCTGATTGATCTAGCATTGTTATAAAAATCATATACTATATAGAATTATACAAATACAATCCTACCATAAACAAAACCAGCGAATTTGGGTGGATACTGGATCTCTCCAAAGGAAAGATAATGCATATATTATAGCATTTATTAATCTGAAGCATAGCTTTTGAGGCTCTGTACAGGGGGGCGGTCTAGGCAGTGGTGTATCCTGGTTTTGTGCTGCCCTAGGCAGCACAAAACTCAGGCGCCCGCTCCCCCCCCGCGCGCTACCCCCACCCAACCTTTACCCCGCCCCGCATTCTAAATACACACACACACACACATTCACTGACACATACGCATACACTAACTAACAGAAACACACACACTCGCTAACAGAAACACACACACTAACAGACACACTAACAGACACACTAACAGACACAAACTAACAGACACAAACTAGCACACTCACACACTCACAGGCAAACACACTCACAGACACCCACACTCACAGACACCCACACTCACAGACACACACACTAACAGACACACACACACACACACACACACACTAACAGACACACACACTAACAGACACACACACACTAACACACACACACACACTAAGACACTCACTAACAGACACACACACACACTCACTAACAGACACACACACACTCACTCACATTAACACTTTTCTTTTTTTTTTTTTTTACTTTATCCCCCCCAGCCTCCTTACCTTTGGGAATGCTGGGGGGGGGTCATCTTTCTCCCTGGTGGTCCAGTGGCTGCTGGGCGGTCGGGCGGCGCTGATGGGAGCACTCCCTCTGAGCTGTCTGCTCAGCTCCCTCGCGCGCCGCACAGTGAGACTGGGAGGCGGAGCCGGAATATGACGTCATATTCCGGCTCCCAGCCTCACTCTGTGGCGCGCAAGGGAGCTGAGCAGACAGCTCAGAGGGAGTGCTCCCTCGCCGCCCGCCCATCAGCGCCGCCCGACCGCCCAGAAGCAGCCCAGCATGTCTGTTAGCCGCAAGGCTAACAAGACATTTGCCTTGGGCATTTGGGGGGCGGCTTTTTTTGCCGCCCCTTGGAAAATGCCGCCCAAGGCAAATGCCTTGTTTGCCTCGCGGCTAATACGCCCCTGGGTCTAGGGGTAAGTCATTCACAGGGTTAGTTGGTTCAGAGAATCATTGGCCAGGGTTAACGCTTACATAATATAAAATCCACGGATCCCAGATGCGGATCTGAAATGCTTGCTAACCCTGTGCCGTAGAAGTGTGTAGCTTGTCAGCGTATGAATTGCCTGAGTGCGTTCTGAAGGTGTAGTGCTTATACTCGTGGTTTAGCGGGGTAACATAGAGGTCACAAATGTTGCCTAGTGTCTGTGATGAAGGGTAACATGTGGTTTACACATTTTAAACAGGCAAATAAGAAATCTAGTTTTTGTTCTCGAACAAGCTAGGCAATCTTACCATGCTAGGAACATTTATATATTAGGTTACTTTGGCATGTTGCTGAAAACAATTCTATATTAGCTAGGAAAACAGATCATGCTAATCAACAGTTATATATTAGGCAACTCTGGCAGGCTAGGCAAACATATCATGGTAATAAACATTTATATATTAGGCCACTCTGGCAAGCTAGGGAAACAGATTATGCTAAGAACATCTATATATTAGGTTGCTCTGGCAAGCCAAGCATCGGCTGTTTCCAAGTCCTGTTGGCTGCCTCCGTTAATATATCAAGGCAGGTAGGGTTTGGTGGTAGCTTGTAGCATCCAGCCTTTGTGCACTCTGTGCTGGCTATCAGCCCACTCCATTCCGAGGCTGAGTTGGAGAGTCCGTCGCTTCGGGATAGACAGCTAGAAAAAAAGGTGGCGGCTAGGTAGTGGTGCAGGATGGGCTCTCGTTTCTCCGATGTGCTGGAGCCTTCCCTAGGCTGAGAGGGGCCCCATCGCTGATCGGCTGTTAGTATGTAGTTCCGCGTCTTCATTGCTGGTCGGGGTGTGAAACCATCCAGGTGTAGGGCGCAGCACGTTGTATGGGAGACCGGCTCCCCGGTGTGTCTGAGGCACCAGCTTCCATGCATTATTTTGCAGTGGGTTCTTCTTTGATGTGAGTGTTGGCTTGCCGTGCCCCATCTCTTCCACCTGATACAGGCCTGCTCCCGTGTCGGAGCCAAAGTCCAGTACTGTGCACCTTGAGGTGAGCGTTGTGCTGGGGGCCATGACGGGTGCTTACAGGTGGTCATTGTGGGAGGTTGATTTACTCGCACCTGGTAGCTGTGCCATGTGTTGTGAGCGTCAGGGGACCGCATTTTCTCTCACTGGTTTCGGTGCACGTGGTGTCCGCCATCTTAGGTGGGGTGCCCAGGCCGTAGTTCAAGATGGTAATGCCGCTGGGCCTTAGTTGCCTTGCTCTTCAAAAATACAGTATATCGGCGTATAACACGCACACATCATTTGCCCCCTATTTTCAGGGAGAAAAAGTGCGTGTTATATGCCGATAAATACGGTATATATTCTATGTTTATAAATTAGTAACTGGAGCAGGATAGTAGAGTGCAGGGGAATGTTGGGATGTTAAGTTAAGTAGGGGTTTTAGAATTTGCTCCTTGAGTTACCAGCCACATGTAAAACATTACGAGCCACCTCAAATGCTTGTGCACAGTATTTGCTTTTTACATTTTTTTATTTTATTTACTCAAATATGTACACAACTTCTGTTTGTGTGTATGCATGGACATTTATGCAGGTATGCAGGGGGATTTAGATCTCCGCTTCAGTTGACAAATTAGTTAACAGTGATTTAGTGTAGCTAGAACTTGTGAACCCATCATTTGCATGTAGTACTAATGTTTTAGTATGTATGAACACAGTTTGTGTATAGTAAGTGTGAGAGCAGGTATGTATTTGTTTGCTACAAGTATGTGATTATGCTTGCATTTTAATTCCCCCCACCCCTCCCCAACCCCCATTTTGTGTCTTTCTTCAATTCTTCCTACTATTCTATCTCTACCCCTCTAACTAAGCCTGTCTGTCTACCTATTGTGATAATGCCAGGTATCCTAAAGGACCCTGCCGGCCTTAAGTTCTCACTTGACAGTGATACCACAGTAAGAAAAATAATGATATGGAGAAAATGTACTAGATTTTGAGTACTTTGCATACCATACAGGTCCTGGTTAATATTGCTGGCTCTGGCTACATGGTCAGCAATTACACAAAAATGGCAAACTGCAGAATCACAACTGGCCTCCTTCAGCTGCTTCATGACTAAATCGAGTGGTTAGTATGTCCTTTCTAAGTAAAGCATGGGTTTGTATTGATTTAACTATAACTCTTCGTCATCATGTAAAATGTTTAGATAAATATCAACTGAAAATTATGAACAGGATAAAGTGAGAATATTCACTCCACATACAATACATTGTATTTGTATATATCATCTCCACAGTTATTTTTTTGGCTAGAGATAGGGATTCATTCTGGAGTTAAAGGGACACTATAGGCAATCATTGAAATGGTCTGGGTACAGTGTCCCTATTGCCCATAGGGCTGTCATGTTCAACATTGCAGTTCCAGAGAAACTACAATGTTTACATTACAGCTCTAACTCTAAAAAGGTTACATCCCTTGATATCCCTAATCTGGGTGACCAACATATCTAAAAATCACCGAGATCAGTTCAGGGGTTCGGAATTTTCATGGAAGTCATAATTATGAGCGACCACGCACATGGTCCTATGCCCAAAACATTTCCATGAAATCAGTGCTAATGGTTGGTCAAGTTCGGTAGTCTTTTACAGGTTTCCCTCAGGGTTTAAAGTCTGTGGGCAGGAGGCTGGCAAGCAGACTCCTCCAGGAGCTCGTGGCAAACTCACGTGGGAAGGGGAGTTTGTCACATATCTTCCCCCTCCTTGGGGAGACTATACAGACCCCAGACCTCCAATCGGTCAGGGTCTGTGGTAGTCTGGTGGCCTTTCCCAAAAGGTGTAATTGTTCAGAAGGCCTCCTGCGACAAGCACTCATTTGTATTACCAGGGTCCTGCAGGGAAATAACCCAGCTGCACTTCCCCCCGGGTGGACCAAGTTGTCGCTGGGGACGGAGGGACCGCTTGTCCCTTCTCCCTTTAGATCATACAGCTGCTGGGGAGGGGGACCTACAATCCCCTCTCCCTGGACCTCACTTATGAAGCCATCCGTGCTTGGTGGGCAGAGGTCAGCGGTGCTCTACCATGTAGACAGCACTTCAGCGCGGTTAGCCTGTTTGCGGTCAGGCTCAGGAAGAAGGGAAAGGGGAGGGAAGAGGCCAACTGAGCTCTGTCCGGGTGCCAGTTTTTCTGCTGGGAAGATGTCAGTGAAGACCGCAGTTCCATCCACTATACCTGACAACTTGATGTCCTCCCAGAACCAGTCTATTAGATCTCCGACTGCTGGAGCTAGTGGGGAGGCAGGTTCCGGAATAACGGGACAGGTAGGGCAGAGGCCAGCTGCGTTCTGCCCTGATGCCAGCTCTTCTGCTGGAGTTGCATGCTGCTGTTGGATAGGGAGACCGGTTGTGTCCACTCCCTGTAACACACTCTGCCGCTGGGGAGGAAGGGCGACATGCTTCTCTCGTTGGACTGCACACTGCCGCTAGGGAGTGAGACCGGTTGTCTACACTCCCTGTAAAACACTCTGCCGTTTGGAAGCAAGGGCGACACGCTTCTCTCCCTGGCCTACACACTGTTGCTGTGGAGTGAGACCGGTTGTCTCCACTCCCTGTAACACACTCTGGCGCTGGGGAGGTAGGGCGACACGCTTATCTCCCTGGACTGCACATTGCCGCTGGGGAGTTAGACCGGTTGTCTCCACTCCCTGTTACACACTCTGCTGTTGGGGAGGAAGAGCGACACGCTTCTCTCCCTGGACTGCACACTGCCGTTAAGGTCTCTCCCAACGTGCCAACTCGCTTGCCAGCTCTGCTTTGCGCTGCAGGTACACGGCCACTAGTTTCCTCATGTGCTGTATGCTTCTCTCAGAGGGGTTGGGTGCATAGAAAGCAAGCAGCCCCTTGAACTCTCTGTCAAACTCCCTATCAGTATACCTTAGCACCATGGTTGTTCCACTCTAGAAGATGTGCAGGAGTTCCAGTGGTGTTCCCCCAAGGCTAGGAAGCCATCACACCGCTGCCAACCAATGTAATGGAGCTCCCTGTATCCTGGCTGGATACCTCTGCCAAAGGACAGCTTCTTAGCTGGAACAGGGGACAAACCGCAGCACTTCTGCCCACAGTCGCCGTGGCTTGCCTCGGGCCCTGGAACCACTCCTTCCTGGAGCCGAATGGAGAATTAGCTCTAGTCCTTACAAGGACTTTCCCCATTGAATCCCCTGCAAGCTGGAACAGCAGACACAGGAGTAAATCTTCTTTCGCTCCAATAACAGGACGACACACAGTTTTGGAGTGTAAGCTGGAATAGCATTGTAATTACATAGTTACATAGCTGAGAAGAGACTTGCGTCCATCAAGTTCAGCCTTCCTCACATATCTTTTTGCTGTTGATCCAATAGAAGGCAAAAAACCCAGTCTGAAGCGCTTCCAATTTTGCAACAAACTAGGAAAAACATTCCTTCTTGACCCCAAAATAGCAGTCAGATGTCTCCTTGGATCACGCAGCTACTACCCCACTAATTAGAAATTATATCCCTGTATGTTATGTTTTTGCAAGTATTTATCCAATTTCAGTTTAAACATCTGTATAGACTCTGACAAAACCACCTCTTCAGGCAGAGAATTCCATATCCTTATTGCTCTTACTGTAAAAAAAACTGTTCTTTGCTTTAGATGAAATCTCCTTTCTTCCAGCCTAAATGTGTGACCTTGTGTCCTATGTATAGCCCTGTTTATGAAAAGATTTCCAGATAAAGGTTTGTACTGGCCCCGAATATATTTGTATAATTTTATCATATCCCCTCTCAGGCGCCGTTTTTCCAAACGAAACAGATTTTAATTTTTTAACCTTTCTTCGTAATTAAAATGCTCCATTCCTTTTATCAATTTTGTAGCTCGTCTCTGAACTTTTTCTAGTGCCATGATATCTTTCTTTAGAACAGGTGCCCAAAATTGCACAGCATATTCAAGGTGTGGTCTTACCAGCGATTTATAAAGAGGCAAAATTATATTTTCATCTTGAGAATTTATGCCCCTATTTATACATGCCAAAACCTTACTGGCCTTAGCAACTGCAGATTGACATTGCATATCACTACCTAATTTGTTGTCTATAGCAATTCCCAAATCCTTCTCGTGTGTGGTTATTCCTAGTTCACTACCATTTAGGGTGTCAATTGCTTGTGCATTCTCAACCCCGTGTGCATAACTTTGCATTTCTCTACATTAAATTTTCATCTGCCATTTTAGTGCCCACTCCCCCAATCTATCCAAATCCCTCTGCAGCAAGGCAATATCCTGCTCACATTTTATTACTTTACAAAGTTTTGTGTCATCTGCAAACACTAATACATGGCTTTCAATGCCCATTTCAAGATCATTTATAAATATGTTAAATAGAAGCGGTTTCGAAACAGAACCCTGAGGGACACCACTTACCACTTTTGTCCAGCTTGAAAATTTACCATTAATGACAACTCGCTGTACTCTATCTTTAAGCCAATGTTCTAACCAAGAACAAGAATATTCATCTAAACCAATTTCTTTTAGTTTGAAGACTAACCTATTGTGAGGAACCGTATCAAATGCCTTGGCAAAATTCAAGTAGATCACATTCACTGCAACACCCTGATCTATACTTCTACTTACTTCTTCGTAGAATGCAATTAGGTTAGTTTGACATGACCTGTGTTTCATAAAACCATGCTGATTATTGCTAATAACACAGTTCTTCCCAATGAATTTCTGAATATTATCCCTTAATAGCCCTTCAAATAATTTCCCAGTCACAGAAGTTAAGCTTACAGGTCTATAATTTCCAGGCAAGGATTTTGAACCCTTTTTAAATATAGGAACAGCATCTGCCTTCCTCCAATCCTCCGGTACAATACCTGAAACAAAAGAATCTTGAAAAATTAAATACAGAGGTTCACTTATTTCCCCACTTAGCTCCTTAAGTACTCGTGGGTGGATACCGTCAGGCCCCGGAGCTTTATTTACATAATTTTCTTTAATAGCTGTAGCACCTTGTCTAGAGTTATCCAATCAAAAGTTATCTGAAGTTTTTTGCTGCAATCATTTGCATATCTCTTGCCATAGGATCCTCGTTAATATATACTGAAGAAAAAAAGTTATTTACAATTTCTGCCTTTTCCTGGTCATAATTAACTAACAGACCCAACTCTGTTTCCAGTGTACCTACACTTTCATTTTTTTTTTTTTTTTTTTAGAAATGATGTACTTGAAAGAATTGATGTACTTGAAAAAATAATGAAGGCACACTGGCCTTTTATGCAAGTTTCTCAACAAGAGCGACACCCAGGTGGACCTTGTTGGGCACAGGGACACAAAGTGAACAAACCAATAAAAACAGAGTCATGCAGTGAGACATTCCCATACACAAACAATAGAATCCCTTCTCTGTGCTTGGGAGATAATTGAATCAGGAACTGTACTAATCTAACCTAATTAGCTCCAAGCACAGAAAAAACATACAACTTTATGAAACCCCAACAAGTACCTTAAAAACACACATCCCCTGATAGCCCCAATATGGGTGAACAACATATCCAAAAATCACCCAGATCGGTTCAGGGGTTCAGGAACTTCCTGGAAGTCGTAGTTTTGGCCGACCGCAAGCATGGCCCCATACCCAAAACAGTTCCAGGGAATCAGTGCTAACAGTTCGTCAAGTTCGGTAGTCCTTTTACAGGTTCCCTGCAGGGCCCATAGTCTGTTGGCAGGAGGCTGGCAAGCAGGCTCCTCCATGAGCTCGTGGCAAACTCACTTGGAGAGGGGAGTTTGTCACAATAGCCATGGAACCTTTTTTCTTTTTTTAAACAATGTGTACATAAGAAGAAAAATAATGCTTTTATTATGCCATTTACAATGTACAGCAGACTTCCTGTTGTCACTGATTAATATTCAGCTGAAGGCATCATTACACATTATTGCAAGGAGGCTCACTGAGAAACTGGTCTTTTTTTATGATACTCAGAATGGCTCTAGACTATTTGATACTTGAGAGCCAGGAGACTGAAAAAAACCTCTGCTCAGTTTGGACTTGGACAAAAAATAAATAAAAATTAAAGACGTGTTTCTGAAATCTGATAATTTTTACTTGCCGTGTTGACAGAAGTTTGGAAAGACTTGTAGGATATGTCATCCAAAAAAAAACACGCTGATGGTCTACCCATTGTTTTGTGCTCATAACTTAAAACTCGAACACAAATCAGAGTAGTTCAAAGCACTTCAAGGCTTTTGTTTTGTTATGCTCAATACCCATGTAAAGATTCACAGACTTTTGGGAGACAAATTATTATACAATGATTTTTTTTAAAACTGGCTAGTGAATAAAAACAAAAAACAAAAACCTTTTCAATAGGAAATATACTGAAAGAAAAAGCACATTGCATTCTGTACTTTGCAGATATCGTAACATTACATTTATAACCAGTGAGTCTTTTCATAGCAGAACTTAAATCGTTTGTTTCTGTCGGGAGTCTGGAAAAATGCTCTATATGATAAAATGCTATATATTAGCATATGTTAAAGCAAATACACACCCAGGCAATGAACAAGTTACAAAAATTGAGTTTTGGGATGGATTTACTTTATAGTATGCCATATACAGTATGTTCGGTACCTCTAACATGGTTACTCACTACAGAATATTAGAGAATTTAATGTGAGTTTCAGAGTCTAGGCCAAACTATAAAAACCTGGCAGCATAGCTGACTTAGATAATTTTTCTAATTTGACTATTTTAGCCTTACATTTGAAATTCACTTGAGTGAATAACCTTGTCAAGCTCCATTTAATTATTGGCTGTAGCAGTGTTGAGCATGTAGCAATACAGAAGCTCACACAATTGTTATTGACTTAATTCAGGTGAGCCAAGTGCTCATTTAAAGGTGAGCTGAATGTGCAAATTTCATAGAGATAAAAAAAAAATAAACAAGACAATGTTAAATTTCAATGCAAATTATCAGAATTTTCAAGACATAATGGTCTTACAGACATATGGGATTTCAGTTTATTTGAACTAATTAATAAAGATGGGTCCCTCAGCAGAGAAAGGTCATAGAAAAATCAATGTGATCCAGCACAGTGGTTACTGAAAATCTGACTAAATTAATCACAGTACGCAGATAGTTTGCTTTCTTTGTATATTCCTTAGGGTTGAAAACACAAGGTCAATAAAAAGTGAAGACTTGACCACAAATGCTTAGGTTTGTGGTGCTCTTATATCTAACCAGCATGTAAAAGGTTAAGCTGGAGTAACTGCATTTACTTAAAAGTACATTAAAGGGACACAATAGTCGCCAGAACAACTACAGCTTAATGTACTTGTTTTGGTGTGTATAGCATGTCCCTGCAGACCTTTTAATGTAAACATTGTTTTTTCAGAGAATATTTGAGACCACCTCAAATGTTCCAACGCTCTAGAATCCCACCGAGTAGGCATACCCTAAGGCAGAAGGGAAAAGCGAACTGTACCACAAAGCCTCACATAACGTTGAATCTTTGCTGGTATATAGTACATGATGACTGTAGGCAAAATCCTTAGTTTGTATCTTCTATTTGCCAAGTTCTACCTTTTATAGAATTATGGATACTCACTCACGAGCACAGTAATGAAGAATGGCAATCACCTTGCCAAAGCTTTACTGTCAAAACTCTCCTGTAATTCTATTTCTACATGATACCTATAGTTTTGTTTACTCTCCTCTTCATTTTTATTTTATTTTAATTCATTCTCTAATATTCTCTTTATGAGAAATTGTGCCATCCACCATATGTCTCCGTTGGGAGGTAGACACTCAATGTGCCCTTAGCTGACTTCTGCAGATACCAGAAAAAGTCCAATGGTGGCAGTTCTATTATTTTTATATAGATGGGTTTCCTGTTTCACGGTTTGTGTTACAATATATTTGCTCAGATATTGTATGCAAATGCTGTGGGTGAAGGCAGTGTTGTTTTGTGGTTAATATCATCCATGTGGAGGTTTTATTGCTCCACGAGACAGAGTATCACCCCCCCGCTGTTGAACTGGGGATTAGCAAACCCAGTCCTTATCATCAGTATTCTGATGTGATTAATATTCATATTCTTGCCCTTCTTATACCTGCACACTCCTTCTCTGTTTCTTGTCTTTGTCTCTTTCTAACTCTTTTCCTCTGCTCCTCTGTGAGTGGGAATTCTAGAGGCATGCTGACCTTTTAAGAATTGGATACCTTAGCAATATTTTTAAGATCATTATGTTGCAAACCATATTGGCTATCTGCTTGCTAATAATTTTTTTCATTTTTAAATATTCTCAGTTGAATTGCTTTTATTTGTTTAGACCAGTATGGCTTTAACCCCTTAAGGACACAGCTTATTATAAAAAAATACAGAAAAATGCAACAAAAAAAAAAAGAAAAATGTTTTTTTGTTTTACAGTTTTTGCAATGATAATGTGTGCATAATTAGTGCAGGTTAAGGAAAGTAATTAAAAATAAAATTATTAAGTTGTTCTGATTTACAGAATATATAATGTGTCTGGGATTTTCAGTTTTTTTCGTAGTTACAGGTCACAAAGCACAAGGAGTAAAATAAACTTTTAATGTGGAGCGATTTTAGAATTTGGTATGTTTGTCTTGCAAGCTTAATAGCCAACAATGGTAGACCCTTGGTCTACTTCTTAGCAAAACCGATAGAGGATTGACTATTGCTGAGCAAAAGCTCTTTAAAGGACCACTCTAGTGCCAGGAAAACATACTCGTTTTCCTGGCACTAGAGTGCCCTGAAGGTGCCCCCACCCTCAGGGTCCCCCTCCCGCCCGGCCCTGGAAAGGAGAAAAGGGGTAAAACTTACCTTTTTCCAGCGCTGGGCGGGGAGCTCTCTGCCTCCGATCCTCCTCCGTTCCGCCCTGTCGGCTGAATGCGCACACGCGGCAAGAGCTGCGCGCGCATTCAGCCGGTCGCATAGGAAAGCATTTACAATGCTTTCCTATGGACGCTTGCGTGCTCTCACTGTGATTTTCACAGTGAGAATCACGAAAGCGCCTCTAGCGGCTGTCAATGAGACAGCCACTAGAGGATTTGGGGGAAGGCTTAACCCATTAATAAACATAGCAGTTTCTCTCATTAAGCTGAAGTGGTCTGGGTGCCTAGAGTGGTCCTTTAATGTAATCACTGCTAGGCAAGCTATGACCTTGCTCTGGTTCCAGGACTCTGTTCCAGTGCTTGACAAAGTTATGCACAATGTTAAAGATATTTATCTCACTGATCAATTCAGTCACTGTTCGAAAGACCCTGCATTTATTTCATAAAGGCTGCCACAGGAAGACTATGTGAGATCGTAGTTTAGTGTTTGGGACAGTGGTTTATGTCTTTCCCATACTCTTTCTTTTCTTACACTTTTTCCTCTTTTCCTCTCCTAAGCCTTTTTTTTTCTTCCTCATCGTTCCATCATTTATATTCTTTACCTCTACTATTTGGGGCGATGAAGACCAGTTACTCTACTTTTGTGTGTAAACTTAAGCAGAATCTTAGAGAATGTTTTTGAAAACTCAGAGATATTTATTTACACATGTCTATATTTGTCTATATCCTACTCAGCTCCTTCGCACACAAGCACTGCAGTGATGCCGGAGCGTCTGCATTACTGTGAATTTGTGTGTCACCATATGCACAGTCATCTTTTAACCTTTATTTGCAATAAATTTGTTTATTTTTATATCATCATTTGCTGCTTTTCCTGCTTTTGGGGGACATCATTCAAGATTCTCCATATAGCCTTCTGAGGCACCTTTGGGCATTATATACAGAGCCTGGCACGGCTCTGGAATTCATGAGTGTATTCAATCACTTTTATACCTCTTTATCTGTATATACAGTCTATAATATGTACTATTTTTGTTGTTATAGGAATTTACTACATGGAATATTTCCTACATACATCTGTACATGTATAAGTATTATTATTTTTTTTATTGGTACACAGGGAGTGGTGTGTGTATTTGGCACCTGTTGTTCTCAAGTACCTTTATTTTACTATAAGCACTGAACTAAACTCAATTATCTCCAGACACAAAACACATTTTTTTTTAAATATTCATAAAACCCCACAAAAGTTACACCCCTGATTGCCCTGATCTGGGTGACCAACATATCCAAAAATCACCCAGATCAGTTCCGGGGTCCAGGTATTTCCTGGAAGTCATTTATTTGACTGACCGCACGCAAGGTACCATGTCCAAAACAGTTCCATAGAATCAGGGCTTGCGGTCGGTCTAGTTCGGTAGTTTAAAAACTAACAAACTACCGAACATAGTCAATAGTCTTACCCTGGAGCTTGTTCCCCTCATCCAGACGAACGATTCCACCGAACAGTGCACTTCTAACTTGTATATGTTACGGCTTACCTTAGTGGGAGTCCGGTATGCAGAGATATGCTCACCCTTGAAATTAAACACAGGCCAAGGTGGTCAGGTAAGAACTCACCTGGCCTGTGAGTCTGTGTACGAGGGCTGTGCAGGATGATGCTCCAAGTTGCAATACAGATATGGACATAAAAAGGAGAATCGTCGTGGGTAAGCCAAAGGTCAGTGGGTGCCAGAAATCAGGATACATGAAATAACAATCCAAGGTCAGGAATCAACAGGAGAACACTGGAACACGAAACAGCAATACGAGAACCAGAGTCAACAGGACCTCGTCTGGTTGCTCATAATTTCCTTCCAGATCAGAATTACCTTCCTCCTCTGAGAGATCGAATACATCATCTGGCAGGAGGTACGTTCTCCCATAGGCATCCATGCCATACGTACGGCCTTCTTCCAGATTAGAGGGAAACACAGCACCTACCATAGCCTTTGCTCTACTGGTTCTCACAGGGGAGGCATTCACAGCTTTCAATGCTTTTTCAAATACTAGTTGTTTGCATTCAACTGTGCTATTTGAGGCATACATGAAGTCAGGTGGCAGAATTTTTTTGGCAAGGCAGGAAGTGGTGATGTTGCTTGCTTGAACAGAAGTGTCCTCAGGAAGAGGTACAGATGTTTCTGGAGCAGGAGATTCCTCAGGGGTACTGGTTGCAGGTTCTTGAGGGACAGTGGTAACATTGACTGTAGTAGTTTGGGTACCACTTTGTGTCACAGAACGAGGACAGGGCTGGCAGTTTCCAGGCTGTCTTGCCGGGATGACAGGATAAGTCCGTATGGTACAAGACAGAAGGGATCTTGGCCTAGGTGGACGAGTTGGGCAGAGAGAGATGAAATGCCCTATTTTCCCACAGTATAAACATAGGCCTTGGTCTCTTTCCTTGGGAGGCAACCTAGTTCGGGTAAATCCGATCTCCATGGGTTCTTCCATGTCCACTGGAGTTTCACTGCTAGCTTGAGTATAAACAGGGTTACAAGGCGGGTCCCTGAAGGTGAGTTAACGCTGCAACATGATGGGGACTTGGTATGTGTTTAAAGTCCTTTTCTCTAGGTAACCAAGATCTGCGGGTACATGGAGCAGGCTTGGGAGTAGCTTTCCTGGAGGTAATGCACTGATAGTCCATTGCGGTCATGAACGACTCCCAGCTGTCCAAGACAGTGCTTTTCTCCTGCAGATTCTGGTATGCCAACTCCTTAATCTGTCCAGAAAGTAAATTGATAGCAGAACAGACCTTGACAAAGTCGCTGTTGTAGGTCTTCGGCTTAAGGGCAAACAGGAGATCACAATCCAGTCTAAATGCTGTGTAGAAGGAAAACCGTAAAATCTGTCAGGTCTCACAACAAACGGCTCTGGATAAGCAGGTTCCGGGACTGGACGTACTGTGCCTTTAAGAAATAGAACTTCTCACTGCAGCTCCGAAACAGTCTGGGTCAGGCTTGATACTTGCTGAGCAAGGGAGGTGAGCAGCTTAGATATCTCTGCGGACTCCATAATGGTCAGTTCATTACTGTCACGGCTTACCTTTGTGGGAGTCCGGTATGCAGAGATATGCTCACCCTTGCAATTAAACACAGGCCAAGGTGGTCAGGTAAGAACTCACCTGGCCTGTGAGTCTGTGCACGGGGGCTGTGCCGGATGATACACCAAGTCGCAGTACAGATATGGACATAAACAGGAGAATCGTCGTGGGTAAGCCAAAGGTCAGTGGGTGCCAGAAATCAGGATAAATGAGTAGAGAGCCGAGGTTAGAGGATGCCAGAAGTCAGGATACACAAAATAACAATGCAAGGTCAGGAATCAACAGGAGAACACTGGAACACGAAACAGCAATACGAGAACCAGAGTCAATGAACTGACCTCGTCTGGCAGTCTGACTGTATAGAACCGAACGCAGGCAATGATGGAAGTCCATCGGTGTTCGGGAGTTTCTGTGTCCGATTTTAGTTCCATGAGATTCATGCCCAAACACCGCTTCCTGCGTTCATGCGAACAAAACTGCCACCACCTCGTGGTCCACAGGAATTGCGGCCACCCAGACGAACAATTAGAACACTGCAGTGGAAATGTTACAAAGTATAAATTAGGCTTAGCTAGGTCTATTGCCAGGGGCCACAGTCCTGGGGCAAGAGGCTGGCAAGCAGGCCCCTCCAGGAACCAGTGGTGAGGTTACTTTTGCTACAGTGTGTTAGTGAGTGTTAGTGTGTCTGCTAGTGAGAGTGTATTTGTGTCTTTCACTGAGAGTGTATGTGTGTTTGTCAGTGAGTGTGTATGTGTGTCTGTCAGTGTGTGTGTATATGTCACTGAGAGTGTGTGTCTGTGTGTATGTGTATGCGCGTCTGTCAGTGTACGTATGCGTGTTTCAGCGTGTCTATCAGTGTCTGTATGTGTGTCTGTCAATATATGTAAGCGTGTTTCAGCGTGTCTGTCAGTGTGTGTATGCGTGTCTGTCAGAGAATTTTTATGTCTGTCAATCTGTGTCTTTCAGTGAATGTGTGTGTCTGACACTGAGTGTATATATGTCTGTCTGTCAGTAAGTGTGTATGTGTGTATCTGTCAGTGAGTTATTTGTGTCTCATTGTGTGTGGTCTGACACTGAGTGAGTGTGCATCTGTCAGTGAGTGTGTATGCATTTCTGTCAGTTAGTGTATATGTGTGTCTGTCGGTGAATGTGAGTGTGTGTGTTACCCCTGATTGCCCTGATCTGGGTGACCAACATATCCAAAAATCACCCAGATCAGTTCCAGGGTCCAGGTATTTCCTGGAAGTCATTTATTTGACTGACCGCACGCAAGGTACCATGTCCAAAACAGTTCCATAGAATCAGGGCTTGCGGTCGGTCTAGTTCGGTAGTTTAAAAACTAACAAACTACCGAACATAGTCAATAGTCTTACCCTGGAGCTTGTTCCCCTCATCCAGACGAACGATTCCACCGAACAGTGCACTTCTAACTTGTATATGTTACGGCTTACCTTAGTGGGAGTCCGGTATGCAGAGATATGCTCACCCTTGAAATTAAACACAGGCCAAGGTGGTCAGGTAAGAACTCACCTGGCCTGTGAGTCTGTGTACGAGGGCTGTGCAGGATGATGCTCCAAGTTGCAATACAGATATGGACATAAAAAGGAGAATCGTCGTGGGTAAGCCAAAGGTCAGTGGGTGCCAGAAATCAGGATACATGAAATAACAATCCAAGGTCAGGAATCAACAGGAGAACACTGGAACACGAAACAGCAATACGAGAACCAGAGTCAACAGGACCTCGTCTGGTTGCTCATAATTTCCTTCCAGATCAGAATTACCTTCCTCCTCTGAGAGATCGAATACATCATCTGGCAGGAGGTACGTTCTCCCATAGGCATCCATGCCATACGTACGGCCTTCTTCCAGATTAGAGGGAAACACAGCACCTACCATAGCCTTTGCTCTACTGGTTCTCACAGGGGAGGCATTCACAGCTTTCAATGCTTTTTCAAATACTAGTTGTTTGCATTCAACTGTGCTATTTGAGGCATACATGAAGTCAGGTGGCAGAATTTTTTTGGACAGGCAGGAAGTGGTGATGTTGCTTGCTTGAACAGAAGTGTCCTCAGGAAGAGGTACAGATGTTTCTGGAGCAGGAGATTCCTCAGGGGTACTGGTTGCAGGTTCTTGAGGGACAGTGGTAACATTGACTGTAGTAGTTTGGGTACCACTTTGTGTCACAGAACGAGGACAGGGCTGGCAGTTTCCAGGCTGTCTTGCCGGGATGACAGGATAAGTCCGTATGGTACAAGACAGAAGGGATCTTGGCCTAGGTGGACGAGTTGGGCAGAGAGAGATGAAATGCCCTATTTTCCCACAGTATAAACATAGGCCTTGGTCTCTTTCCTTGGGAGGCAACCTAGTTCGGGTAAATCCGATCTCCATCTGTTCTTCCATGTCCACTGGAGTTTCACTGCTAGCTTGAGTATAAACAGGGTTACAAGGCGGGTCCCTGAAGGTGAGTTAACGCTGCAACATGATGGGGACTTGATATGTGTTTAAAGTCCTTTTCTCTAGGTAACCAAGATCTGCGGGTACATGGAGCAGGCTTGGGAGTAGCTTTCCTGGAGGTAATGCACTGATAGTCCATTGCGGTCATGAACGACTCCCAGCTGTCCAAGACAGTGCTTTTCTCCTGCAGATTCTGGTATGCCAACTCCTTAATCTGTCCAGAAAGTAAATTGATAGCAGAACAGACCTTGACAAAGTCGCTGTTGTAGGTCTTGGGCTTAAGGGCAAACAGGAGATCACAATCCAGTCTAAATGCTGTGTAGAAGGAAAACCGTAAAATCTGTCAGGTCTCACAACAAACGGCTCTGGATAAGCAGGTTCCGGGACTGGACGTACTGTGCCTTTAAGAAATAGAACTTCTCACTGCAGCTCCGAAACAGTCTGGGTCAGGCTTGATACTTGCTGAGCAAGGGAGGTGAGCAGCTTAGATATCAATGAACTGACCTCGTCTGGCAGTCTGACTGTATAGAACCGAACGCAGGCAATGATGGAAGTCCATCGGTGTTCGGGAGTTTCTGTGTCCGATTTTAGTTCCATGAGATTCATGCCCAAACACCGCTTCCTGCGTTCATGCGAACAAAACTGCCACCACCTCGTGGTCCACAGGAATTGCGGCCACCCAGACGAACAATTAGAACACTGCAGTGGAAATGTTACAAAGTATAAATTAGGCTTAGCTAGGTCTATTGCCAGGGGCCACAGTCCTGGGGCAAGAGGCTGGCAAGCAGGCCCCTCCAGGAACCAGTGGTGAGGTTACTTTTGCTACAGTGTGTTAGTGAGTGTTAGTGTGTCTGCTAGTGAGAGTGTATTTGTGTCTTTCACTGAGAGTGTATGTGTGTTTGTCAGTGAGTGTGTATGTGTGTCTGTCAGTGTGTGTGTATATGTCACTGAGAGTGTGTGTCTGTGTGTATGTGTATGCGCGTCTGTCAGTGTACGTATGCGTGTTTCAGCGTGTCTATCAGTGTCTGTATGTGTGTCTGTCAATATATGTAAGCGTGTTTCAGCGTGTCTGTCAGTGTGTGTATGCGTGTCTGTCAGATAATTTTTATGTCTGTCAATCTGTGTCTTTCAGTGAATGTGTGTGTCTGACACTGAGTGTATATATGTCTGTCTGTCAGTAAGTGTGTATGTGTGTATCTGTCAGTGAGTTATTTGTGTCTCATTGTGTGTGGTCTGACACTGAGTGAGTGTGCATCTGTCAGTGAGTGTGTATGCATTTCTATCAGTTAGTGTATATGTGTGTCTGTCGGTGAATGTGAGTGTGTGTGTGTAACTGTGAATGCGTGTAACTGTGAATTACTGAGTGTGTATGTCTGTGAATGTGTATCTTTAAGTGAGTATATGTCAGTGTGTGTCTGTCAGGAAGAGAAATTTAGAGGGTGGGTGCCCGAGTTTTCTTGTGCCTAGGGCAGCACAAAATCAGAATACACCACTGGGTGTTTTGGTTCTGCTGTTTATAGCCTGTCCATACAGACTGAGTAAATGCTGCCTTTTCAGAGGGCAGTGTTTACATTGCTGCCTAGGAGACCCTCCTTTGGAAGTCACTCAGATGGCCACTAGAGGTGCTTCCTGGGGCAGTGCTACACAATGGACATTGCTCCCCAGTCACTAGTAAGGCACCACTCCATGGGTATGAGGCCTGTGAAATAACATGGGTAACCAGGGCCAGTGTGCCTATAAGGCAGCACAGGCGGCCGCCTTAGGGCGCAAGAGCAGGGGGGGGTAACATAAATCCGAATCCCCTGCCTCTGGCTGGGGACTCAGATTTCTCAACTCACTTGTCTCCCCTTACATACATTGACAGACACACATACACACACTGATAGACACGCTGAAACACGCATAGGTACACTGACAGACGCGCATACACACTCTCAGTGACATATACACAAACACTGACAGAAACACATACACACTCACTGACAAACACACATACACTCTCAGTGACAGCGTGCAGCCAACAGCCAGCAGAGAGCAGTCAGAGAAGTTGGCCGGGCTCTCCTGATAATGTCAGGAAGAGGCGGCGTGACTTTCACTGCTCTTCTCCCAGACTCTCCAGCAATCCACTGCTCGTCTGCATCATCAGGAGAGGCCGGCCGACTTCCCTGGCTGCTCTGTGCTGGCTGCAGGCTCCTGCTCCGGGCTCCCTGACCCAAGACTCAGGGGTTGGGGGTACACTCACAATAGTTAAGTGTTCTTGCATAGCAAGACCACTTAATGTTATCTCACATATATATTATTCTTATTCTTATTATAGCCAAATTTACCACCCTAACTCCTCCCACAGTTTTTACACTACATAGACAGTAATATACTGAAACATGCGGATTGTTCCCGATTGGTGTGCTATTACTTTGTGGAACGTTTCGCCGAATGGTTCACGGAATATCGTCGTTCTTGTGGCGAAATTGGTCCCAAGAGAATGAATGGCAAAATGTTCAAAACTAGAGTGGCAGCTGGCAAAAGCTGAAAAATCAAGACATGATTTCTAAACTGCCACCACTCCCTCATTTTCAAGCCCACCTACACAAATCGTATATCAAAACGTTCAGCTATCCCTGCTGCCACTAGAAACGTCCACAGCTAAGCCATAGTCCTGATAGTTTTCACAATATGACCATTTGTTTGAATTTACGTCGTCCATTGACATTCATTGAAACTCCACTCTAGCCAGCTCAAATTTGAAGGGCAATTTCTAAACTGCGACTGTGCCTTCATTGTTAATATTTCAGAGAAGTACTGTGCATAATGTAGGTCTAGGTCTTGTGATTCTCAAAAAATAAAGCTCTTTGCTGTAGGATTTATAGTTTTTAAAATACAACCGTTTGAAGATGGCAACCGTCAAAATACTCTGACCTGTGCCAGGCTGGAGCAGCAAGTGATGTCATAGACAGGGCCTTTTGTACACCTGCTAATGTTTTTATAAATGTATGTTTTAATGTAACTGTGAAGCACTTTGGGCAACAACATTGCAATTAAATGTGCTATATAAATAAATAACAGTTACTCCACCCACTCCAGTTGTAGACTACTGGTGGAGGCAAGAACACTTCACACAATTTCCCCAGAAATTGTTGTTTTTTTTGTCAGCCAGTGCCCCCCCACAGCCCCTGCCCACCAATTCTATAGCCCCTGTGCCCCCTTTTACAGCCCATGTTCACCCCTTCTATAGCCCCTGTGCCCCCTTTACAGCCCCCGTTCCCTCTATTCTACAGCCCATGTGTCCTCCCTGCTACAGCCCCTGCCCTGCTCTTATATTGACCCTGTGCCCTTGCCCAACCCTTCTTTTGCCCCTGTGCCCCCCACCACAGCCCCTGTCCCCCTTTACAGCCCATATTCCCCCAACCACAGCCACTGCCCTGTTCTACAGTCCATATCCCCCACTCTACAGCCCACGCCCCCCACTCTACAGCCCATGCCCCCATTCTACAGTCCCTGCCCCCCATTTGTATGCCCCTTAGCCCCCTTCTATTGCCCCTGTCGCCCTCTACAGCCCAGTCCCCCTTTCCACAGCTCCTATCCCCCGTACAGCCTATGTGCCCTCCCTTCTACAGCCCCTGTGTCCTCCCTCTACAGCCCCTGTGTCCCCACCTCTACAGTCCCTGCCCCCAACATACCTTGTACCCCCATGTACATCCCCTATCCCCCCTCCACAGCCCCTGAACCCCTTCTAGAGCCCCTGTGCCTCCATCTATAGCCCCTTTCCACCAGGAATCAGGTGATCTCAGCCCCTGTGTTTTTTTTGGGGTGTGGGGTGGCAAAATGCTACTTTGCCTTTGTAGCCAAAAATCCTTGCACTGGCCCTGTGGGTAACATATTAAGTGGGGGTTTAAAAAAAAACGTGTGGACAGATCACAGTCCACTCCCATGTTTACATCCATGGTCAGCTAGTGGGGGATCTTATAATATAAGGGGGACCTAGTGTTCCCCCTGTTCCCCATGGGTGGCGGGTAGAGGTCATAATTATAATATTAAAGCGGGAAGTACCAAGTGTCCTGAACACTGGCTCGGCAACACCCATCGGCAACAGATGGGGGACCTAATAATAATATTAAAGGGGAGAAGACATAATTTCCTCCTTCCCAGGCACCACCCATTGTCGGCAGGTTGCAGGCCCTAATGATAATATTAATCAAATAATCAAACAATGGGAATGGACATGCTTGGTATCACTGACCTCCTCTAGGCCTTGACTCTGATCTTCTTCCCAGTTAGAGTCCCGTTTAGACCGGCCACTTGAGACTTGTAGAATATTAATTTGCCACTATTCATTCCTACCTTGTAGTAGGAGGACAATCTCCAGCTAATCCAGTGCTTTTCCACAAAGAAGCATTGAGAGCCCTGCTATGCATGCATGGCAATTGCTAAAATGATTCAGTTGGATTCTACTCATAGAGAAGCATTATAATACTTCTGAATGGTGTGATTTATCTGCATTTGGCATTGACATGGTGCAGAACGTTACCATCAGCAAAAAATGAAGATGTTATGCGAGGAAATGTCTTGATTAAGATCAGGGCCAGTGCAAGGAATTTTGGCTACACAGGCAAAGACGCTTGCCTCCCCCTCACCCCCCCCCCCCCAGAAAATCTAATTTCGTCTTCACCTGTGTGTCTTGTAACCTCTGTTTTGAATTTCTTACCATCTTTAGCATATTTTATCCCTCCTTTACTGTCTTACACCCTCTTGTGTGTCAATTATAACTCCCCTTGTGTATCTCTTACTTTCCCCAGCCCCTTTGTGTGTCTCTTTCTCCTCCCCAGTCCTTTTGTGTGTCTCTTTCTTACCTCCAGCCCCATTGTGTGTCTCTTTCTTTCCTCCAGTCCCTTTCTGTGGTTTTCTCCCCTCAGTCTGTTTTATGTGTCCCTTCCCCCCAAGGTCCTTTGTGTGTCTTCTTTCCCCATGCCCAAAAGACATAGATATATAGCAACACATAGCAATACAGCCACACAGTCACAGAAATATGCAGGCATACAATCAAACAAGAAAACAGAGAACAAAAAGTTCAGTGTCTCTGGGTGTACACCTGTGCCGACAACCCCGGATAACCCGAGGAAGTAATGCCGAGTGTCTACTCAGAGACTGGTGTACCAATTAGAGACTCCAGATGTCTCAAGAAGGGGCATAACCCCATATATACAAAATCAAACAACAAAAAGGACAGATGTGGTCAGATTCAAGAAATCAAATGAAACTAACCGCATCTCTGGAAATAACTATAGCGGCAGTGTCTAGGATTATAATGCTGGCTGTCGGTAACAGGTGTAGCTGTGAACCGCTAAGGGTGTCACTATAGACCCATGAGCAGAAAAAATGCTATTAAATACCAAAATGAAGTATATACAAAAAGTTACTGCTAAATGCAAAAAATAAATAAAGTATATACAGTGGTACTAGGATTCCACGCCTGTCAATATAAGGATATGTATAGGTAGGGATATAATGAGCCAAATGGCAACAGCAACTCACCCCTAATTATCAGCTTTAATATAGTGCACTATAAGGAGATGAGAAAAATCCCCAAGTCCCAACCATAAATACCTCCTATAGAGATAGTAGTAGATACAGGGTAAACAGAGGCTCCAAATGAGGCTAGTACAGGGGTGAAGGGAGATTGAGGAGGGTATGCAGTGTTAATAGCAGTCAAATTCGGACTGCTAGTTTTAAATTTAAACAACCTCTCTCCCTGTAAATCCTGTACAAAAAGGATTATAGGTCCCCAAATCACAACCATAAATACCTCTTACAAAAAAATACTAATGAGAGGTAACAGGTGTAGCTGTGAACCGCTAAGGGTGTCACTATAGACCCATGAGCAGAAAAAATGCTACTAAATACCAAAATGAAGTATATACAAAAAGTTACTGCTAAATGCAAAAAATAATAAATAAAGTATATACAGTGGTACTAGGATTCCACGCCTGTCAATAGAAGGATATGTATAGGTAGGGATATAATGAGCCAAATGGCAACAGCAACTCACCCCTAATTATCAGCTTTAATATAGTGCACTATAAGGAGATGAGAAAAATCCCCAAGTCCCAACCATAAATACCTCCTATAGAGATAGTAGTAGATACAGGGTAAACAGAGGCTCCAAATGAGGCTAGTACAGGGGTGAAGGGAGATTGAGGAGGGTATGCAGTGTTAATAGCAGTCAAATTCGGACTGCTAGTTTTAAATTTAAACAACCTCTCTCCCTGTAAATCCTGTACAAAAAGGATTATAGGTCCCCAAATCACAACCATAAATACCTCTTACAAAAAAATACTAATGATAGATACAGAGTAGACAGAGGCTCCAATTGGAGCTAGTACAGAGGTAAAGGGAGATTGAGGACGGTAGACAGTCATAATAACAGTCAAATTCGGACTGCTGGTTTAATTTATAAAGCCTCTCTCCCTGTTAATCTAGCTAGACAGGCATAGAAAAGAAAGAGTAAATCAAATATACATTAAGTGATTAACATGGTGCTAAAACCACCAGTGCCCAGTGCTCATATCCGTGATATGAGGAAAAAACAAATTGCCCAACGTACGTTTCGGTGCTAAAAAGGAGCACCTTCGTCAGGGGCTAACATTAGACTGTTAATGAGTCTCTTTTATATGTGATGTGCCAGGAGGCATGAGTACCTTTGACCAATAGGAGCAGGGGGAGTGTGATATCAGCTGTACTACATTCACTCTAATCTCCAGGGTAACATGAGATGTTATTGGGGGCGGGGCTTGATGCCGGTCACATGGTCCGACGTGTCAGACCCTATCCATCTGAAGTTAGTGGGCGGGTCGTGAGATGAGATGGGCCGGCCAAACCCCCATTTCTTACCTCCAGCCCCATTGTGTGTCTCTTTCTTTCCTCCAGTCCCTTTCTGTGGTTTTCTCCCCTCAGTCTGTTTTATGTGTCCCTTCCCCCCAAGGTCCTTTGTGTGTCTTCTTTCCCCATGCCCAAAAGACATAGATATATAGCAACACATAGCAATACAGCCACACAGTCACAGAAATATGCAGGCATACAATCAAACAAACACAGTCATACAGGCACACAGTCATACCAATCTACACATACAAGTACGTCATACAAACACAGACACATACACACACACAGATATTCAGACACATTCAGACATAGTCTCATAATAATACAGATACAGATACAGGCATACAGAGCAGGGATCTGTGAAAATGTAGGGGGTATAGGAGGATGATAGATGTTGTAGTAGGGGAATTAGGGGCTGTGGTGGAGGGGACAGGGGCTGTAGGGGGGAGGCAGGGCATGTAGAGAGGGGGAGGCAAAGGCTATAGTGAAGAGTGCAAGGGCTGTGGTGAGGGGCGCAAGGGCTGAGGGGGGACAGGAGCTGTGAGGGAGGACAAGGGCTGTTAGTGGAGGGACATGGGCTGTGAGGGGGGGGACAAGGGCTATGAGGGGGACAGGTGCTTAGAGGGGGGGACAGGTGCTAAGAGGGGGGACAGGTGCTGAGAGGGGATACAAGAGCTGAGGGAGTAGGCAGCTGTCATAGAGTGGGCACATTGGCTGTAGAGAGGGGGCAGTGTCTGAAAGTGGGACAGGAGCTGAGAGGGTGGGACAGCAGCTGAGAGGGCTACATGGGCTGTAGAGGGGGACACAGTGGCTGTAGAGGGGGACAGGGGAAGAAGGGGGGCAGGGGCTGAGAGGGGGGTCAGGAGCTGAGAGGGGGAACAGAGGCTGTGAGGGGGAGTCAGGGGTTGTGAGAGGGGGCAGCTTCTATAGAGAGGGACAAAGGGGCTGTAGATGAGGGTACAGGGGCTGTAGACGGGGGGCAGGGGCTGAGAGGGGGACAGGAGCTAAAAGAGGGTACAGGAGCTGAAAGGGGGGGACAGGAGCTAAAAGGGGGTACAGGAGCTAAAAGGGGGGACAGGAGCTAAAAGTGGGGACAAGAGTTGAAAGGAGGGACAGGAGCTAAAATGGGGGACAGGAGTTGAAAGGGGGTGGGGGGCAGGAGTTGAAAGGGGGCAGGAGCTGGCACATGGGCTGTAAAGGAGGGGACAGGGGCTGTGGTGGGAGCTTAGGTGCGTAGAGGACTGCACAGGAGTAGTGGTGGGGCTGCTTAAAAGAAAAAAGAAAGTATTACCCCCCTCCCTGAAGCTTACCTTGGGCCAGGGAGGAGGGACAGCATCTGGGGCCTGGAGCCGCCTGGAGCAACCTGGAGCCTGTTGCAGCCTGCAGCCAGTGGAGTCGGCCTGCCCCTCCTGATGATGTCAGGAGGAGGGGGCGTGACTTACATTGCTCTTCTCCCAGACTCCCCAGCTTTCCAGGAGAAGAGCACTGGATGTCATGCCCACTCCTCCTGACATCATCAGGAGAGGCTGGCCGACTCCACTGGCTGCAGGCTGCAGGGAGCGTAAGGTGAGTTGAAAAATCCAAGTCCCAAGCAAGAGGTGCCCTAAGGCGGCCGCCGCACCGGCCCTGATTGAGATCCACTAGAGTCACACTGACTGACAAATGCAAATGTTTCTGAAATGGTCATGCTTACATTTTTCAGACTGCTGGTACAGCATCTAGGCACCAAGACCACTACATTATGCTGCTCTGGTTTTGGTGCTTAGACTGTCCCTTTAAGGAAAACCTGAGCTGATAAATAAAACGCAATACTCATATGAAATAATTAAAAAAGAAGCAATTAAAATAGAAGTTATTACAGAAGTAATAAAGCAAACTCTAAAGTAATTATATGAGGGAACAACAAAGAATTGGCATGCTGGAATGTTGGAACGGTTATTTGTAGCCTATGTTGAGAAATGATTGATGGGAGGGAGTAATGCCACTAACTGTTTCTATACATTCTTTACTTGGGTACTATAGTTTTGTATTATTTTTCTTTGCTGCTATTGGGAATAAAAGAAAGAGAGATAGATACATAAAATGAGCCGTTGTGTCTTTTAATAAAATGTTAACTATAAACTGAAACCACAAATATAAAAAAATAGCGTAATATTTTTTTTAACTACTCATCATGCCTGTGGTATTTTTTTGTTTCATCTTTAAAAAATCTGGCAGAGATACGGTTATCATTGACATGCTTTTATTTCCAGGTTTAAATATGTTCACAATAAATTTTAAGATTTTCGGTTCCAGGCCTCTGCTGTCTTAAACTCCCAGACATCTGACTTAGTGTAATGATCATTTCTCAAATTCTGCTATCTATATCAATCATCAAACTTACTGGGAGGTTTGCATACCTTACAAGGTGACTTTTTCCTTTTTTTTCCACTGCAAATTAGAGCACAAGATCAACACCTTGTCTGAAAAACATCTTGTCTCAGTTTTGACTTTCATTTTTGTCTAAATATTCTTGGTTCAGTCTCAAAAATCACTATTTTTTCCAGAGTGTCCACTGTGTAGATGACTCCCGCTTGGATTGTATTAAAAGTTCGGATGGTGCTGTAATGATAATGAGCCACTAATAAGTGAAATTTATGAGTCTCGTCTGCTGGGTATGTAAGATGTCAACCTTTATATGAGGGCTTCCAAAGTACTCTGCAGCTAATGGTCCTTGGTAAAACAATCCCGATGTTTCATGACTGTCTTTTAAAACACTTAGCATTGGTATAACCATTTCACTAATGGAGATAAAAGTTTGTGTGGATGGATATGAAGCTAAATGATGTTAACCATCATTGTAAATATAAATTAATCTGGGTGATGACAGACTGCATCATAATTGATGTCTTTCACATCACAAAATGGTCTATTCATTGAACAGTGAGTGGTAATAGACTGTGAAAACAAATTAGATGTAAATAGCAGAAGTAAATCTGTTTGATCATGCGCAGAGTCAAATTGCACTCAGTCTTGGTTTGCTAATTTTCTGGTTAAAGATATAAAGAATTTAAAATTGACTGCATTTTGTAAAAACTACCTGTTATCTCTACATCACAAAGTTAATTTTGTGCATTATTTTCTTACATTTGTATTCCTACAGAACCTGTAGTCCCAAAAATAGTATTATTTTTTCCATTACTATAAGTTCCCTGCCCTTACAACCTATTTTGTCAACAAATACAAGCCTAATATATTTTACTCACCTTGTTTCCAGCTCAGAAACACTATTGTTGCAACCACCCATTCACCTACTTTTTGACAGTGGGCATTCTGACGTCTTCTGTCTTCTCCTCCAATCCAATGTTTCTCATAGGGGCAAGCACAGTGCTTCTCTAAACAAATGTCCTATATGAGAAGCATTGCTTGTAAAAAAACAAGTTTGACTCAATTTTAGCAGTGGAAGCACTCTCTACTGGCTGTCAGGAAGACAAATAGTAGAGGAGTGTCTAACCCTGCAATGTACACATTGCCGTATTTCCAAAAGAACTAACACTACAGGCACCCTGCACCCAGATTACTTGAGACGAAGTAGTCCTGGTGCCTATAGTGGTCCTTTAAGTTAAATTCAGTTGTTTTAGATTTATATTGAATATTTAATACATGTCTGACAATTTTTTGCATATGGAGACTATAATAACATATTAGTAATAATAAAAACGAAATATATCCACGTTTTAAATTCCAGCATTTGGTCTTCAGAACCAACTTCAAGGAAAGAGATATTTTGTAATTTGCTACTAAGTGTTGCAATTTATAATTATCCCTCAACAATTTTAAATAAGGATACTGAACTTGCTCATCATCTGTAGGAAAAATGAGATATAAAACAGGATGTTACAGTCATCAAGGCTCTGGAGGTTCGGAAGAAGACGTATCAGTCTAGTGTAAAAGCATCAAACACATCAAAAATAGTTTGTAGAGATCTTTGAGTCTAGCAGTAAGATCTTTCACTTTGCATACAAGATCATTACATTATTGCCTACTTAACATTTTGAATAAAGTAACAAAAGTCCAAAGCAAACTGAGATGAAACTTTAGTGAAACTTAATCAAGAAAGTTATTCATGTTGACGCATATAAACAGTTCAAGAATTTAATTTGCTATTGGAATAAGAAATAATTTGATAAATGACTTCTTATTTTATTTGATAAAAGAAGTGATAATTAGACAGAGAATATGCGGCAAGAGAGATCTTTTTAGGGCAGAAGGGATAGTTACATGTTGGAAGGATGCTGGAAAAAAACTCAGTAGAAAGAAAAGATTAAACTAAAATGATACAAGTGCGTTGGTACCCCTTAAGGACCAAACTTCTGGAATAAAATGGAATCATGACGTGTAACACACGTCATGTGTCCTTAAGGGGTTAAAAAGGTAAACATTGCAGAATGCGGTGTATAGTAGTAAATAAAAATAAAATGAACACAGCATGCTGAACACACAGTGACACATACACCTTATAACTTGCACTTGAATAAAAATATACTTATGAACAAACTTTATGAGGATTTTAGTAGAACAATAAATAATTGTTTTCCAAATGGAATCTACAAAAATAGAGAACATAAAACACATAGTGTATACTGTATACGAGATTGACATAAAGTGAGGGAATAAGAAACACTCACAAATTGCAGAGCTGTCCCAAGCTCTGTATAAAGTGGCCAAGGGTGCCTATCAAGGCAGATGAGGATTACCAGAGCACAAAGATGGATAAACAGCAGCAGAATAGAGTGCAAAATGACAATATTTATTGAAATTAATATTAAAACAAAATGAAACAAAATACAGAAGGCGGTAAAAATATGCAGTGGAGATATGTAACAAAATCACCACACAATCCTTCACAAGAATAGGCAAACATGTTTTGACTAGTGATGTCGCGAACATAAAATTTTTGGTTCGCGAACGGCGAACGCGAATTTCCACAAATGTTAGCGAACGGGCGAACCCGGCGAACTGCCATAGACTTCAATAGGCAGGCGAATTTTAAAACCCACAGGGACTCTTTCTGGCCACAATAGTGATGGAAAAGTTGTTTCAAGGGGAATAACACCTGGACTGTGGCATGCCGGAGGGGGATCCATGGCAAAACTCCCATGGAAAATTACATAGTTGATGCAGAGTATGGTTTTAATCCATAAAGGGCATAAATCACCTAACATTCCTAAATTGTTTGGAATAACGTGCTTTAAAACATCAGGTATGATGTTGTATCAATCAGGTAGTGTAAGGGTTACGCCCGCTTCACAGTGACAGACCAAACTCACTGTTTAACGCACCGCAAACAACCGCAAACAGTCCATTTGCACAACCGCAAACTCCCCATTTGCACAAGGTTGGATACCAAGCTAGCCATGTCCCGTTCCTTGTCCTCACTGATGTCATTGAAGGTCTCTTCCTCCACCCAGCCACGTACAACACCAAGGGTCCCGAAAGGTGACAATAAGCCCCCTGTATTTTTTTTTTAATGTACACTACTGTTACACCAGATATGAGTTGCACTGGTGTGACACTGTGCCCTGGCAGGCCCTGAAACGCACACGTGTGAAGGAAACTGACTGCTATTATTTCACAGTCAAATTTCTATTTTTTTTTTTATGTACACTACTGTTACACCGGTGATTGGCCCACGTCATGCCTACGTCCCCAAAATGTTCGTGTATGGGGGTGCTGGAATGACGTGGGCCAATGGGAGCCTTGTAGCGGAGCGCCAGGGGTTAATCCAAGGGCTCTCCGCTGATACTCAGGATTCATCATACAGAAGGCAGGACACACAGCATAATTCCCATTCCCAAGGACCACACGACACATAGCCTGGGAGTCAACTGACAATTTTTATTCACGGCTCCAGGAGTTAACAGTCAACTGTCAACTTTTAAATGTTCTGCAATGCAGTAATAGCAAGACATACACAAGGGAAAACCATCACAGTACATATTAGAGACACAAAATATAAAACCAAACCTCTGAATACTCAGGGGACATGGCACTTAGTGGCGATGTCCCGCCACATATCTCCTGCTTGTCCACTCCCGGCAGCCCCAGCCTGACTCACACGGGTCAGCTGGCTGCTGCCCGGAGTGGACACAGTCTTTTAGTGCCATGTCCCTCTCCATGTCTTCCTCCATTAATTCTATTATATTACATTTACTGCCTCCCTCTCCATGTCTTCCTCCCTTAATTCCATTATATTACATTTACTGCCCCTCTCCAATAGTCCTTGTATTATAAACAGTATCTCTTTATTACACACTGTATCCCTGTATTACACTCAGTATCTCTATATTACACTCAGTATCTCTGTATTACACACAGTATATCTGTATTACACACAGTATCCCTGTATTACACTCAGTATCTCTATATTACACACTGTATCCCTGTATTACACACTGTATCCCTGTATTACACTCAGTATCTCTATATTACACACAGTATCCCTGTATTACACACAGTATCCCTGTATTACACTCAGTGTCTCTGTATTACACACTGTATCCCTGTATTACACTCAGTATCTCTATATTACACACAGTATCTCTATATTGCACATAGTATCCCTGTATTACACTCAGTATCTCTATATTACACAGAGCATCCCTGTATTACACACAGTATCCCTGTATTACACTCAGTATCTCTGTATTACACACAGTATCTCTGTATTACACACAGTATCCCTGTATTACACTCAGTATCTCTGTATTACACACAGTATATCTATATTACACTCAGTATCCCTGTATTACACACAGTATCCCTGTATTACACTCAGTATCTCTATATTACACACAGTATCCCTGTATTACACTCAGTATCTCTATATTACACACAGTATCCCTGTATTACACTCAAAATCTCTATATTACACACAGTATCTCTATATTACACACAGTATCTCTATATTGCACATAGTATCCCTGTATTACACTCAGTATCTCTATATTACACAGAGTATCCCTGTATTACACACAGTATCCCTGTATTACACTCAGTATCTCTGTATTACACACAGTATCTCTGTATTACACACAGTATCCCTGTATTACACTCAGTATCTCTGTATTACACACAGTATATCTATATTACACTCAGTATCCCTGTATTACACACAGTATCCCTGTATTACACTCAGTATCTCTATATTACACAGAGTATCCCTGTATTACACTCAGTATCTCTATATTACACACAGTATCCCTGTATTACACTCAAAATCTCTATATTACACACAGTATCTCTATATTACACACAGTATCTCTGTATTACACTCAGTATCTCTGTATTACACACAGTATCTCTATATTACACTCAGTATCCCTGTATTACACACAGTATCCCTGTATTACACTCAGTATCTCTGTATTACACACTGTATCATTGTATTACACACTGTATCCCCGTATTACACTCAGTATCTCTATATTACACTCAGTATCTCTGTATTACACACAGTATCTCTGTATTACACACTGTATCCCTGTATTACACTCAGTATCTCTATATTACACACAGTATCCCTGTATTACACTCAGTATCTCTGTATTACACAGAGTATCTCTGTATTACACACAGTATCCCTGTATTACACACAGTATCCCTGTATTACACTCAGTATCTCTGTATTACACACTGTATCATTGTATTACACACCGTATCCCCGTATTACACTCAGCATCTCTGTATTACACACTGTATCCCTGTATTACACTCAGTATCTCTGTATTACACACAGTATCTCTGTATTACACACAGTATCCCTGTATTACACTCAGTATCTCTGTATTACACACAGTATCTCTATATTACACTCAGTATCCCTGTATTACACACAGTATCCCTGTATTACACTCAGTATCTCTATATTACACACAGTATCCCTGTATTACACTCAGTATCTCTATATTACACACAGTATCCCTGTATTACACTCAAAATCTCTATATTACACACAGTATCTCTATATTACACACAGTGTCCCTGTATTACACTTAGTATCTCTGTATTACACACAGTATCTCTATATTTATTTTATTACTTTTTTTCTGTAAACCAGTAGTGATGTCGCGAACATGAAATTTTCGGTTTGTGAACGGCGAACGCGAACTTCCTCAAACGTTCGCGAACCGGCGAACCGAGCGAACCGCCATTGACTTCAACGGGTAGGCGAATTTTAAAACCCACAGGGACTCTTTCTGGCCACAATAGTGATGGAAAAGTTGTTTCAAGGGGACTAACACCTGGACTGTGGTATGCCGGAGGGGGATCCATGGCAAAACTCCCATGGAAAATTACACAGTTGATGCAGAGTCTGGTTTTAATCCATAAAGGGCATAAATCACCTAACATTCCTAAATCACAATGGATATGGATTGACACCTGACATATGACATATTGACACCTTGACATATGGATTGACACCTGTCCTCAGAGACCCTGATACACACTGACACAGAGCAGAATAGGGACTGTTCCCCCTACATAGGGTCACTTGGCAGATATGGATTGACACCTGTCCTCAGGGACCCTGATACACACTGACACAGAGCAGAATAGGGACTGTTCCCCCTACATAGGGTCACTTGGCAGATATGGATTGACACCTGTCCTCAGGGACCCTGATACACACTGACACAGAGCAGAATATGGACTGTTCCTCCTACATAGGGTCACTTGGCAGATATGGATTGACACCTGTCCTCAGAGACCCTGATACACACTGATACAGAGCAGAATAGGGACTGTTCCCCCTACATAGGGCCACTTGGCAGATATGGATTTACACCTGTCCTCAGGGACCCTGATACACACAGACACAGAGCAGAATAGGGACTGTTCCTCCTACATAGGGTCACCAATTTTACCCCAAGGCAGCTCATCTCATCAGGCCTTTTTTAGTCGAATGTATCGCCCACTGTCAGTCCCTTCGGGATCCATCCCTCATTCATCTTAATAAAGGTGAGGTAATCTAGAATTTTTTGACCTAGGCGACTTCTCTTCTCAGTGACAATACCTCCTGCTGCACTGAAGGTCCTTTCTGACAGGACACTTGAAGCGGGGCAGGCCAGAAGTTCTTTCGCAAATTGGGATAGCTCAGGCCACAGGTCAAGCCTGCACACCCAGTAGTCAAGGGGTTCATCGCTCCTCAGAGTGTCGATATCTGCAGTTAAGGCGAGGTAGTCTGCTACCTGTCGGTCGAGTCATTCTCTGAGGGTGGATCCTGAAGGGCTGTGGCGATGCTTGTCCGGTGTGACTCTCTGCTCTCAAGCAAGTCAAACCCAAGACGGCGTGACACTGCCGTATCCGGGATGTTGAATAGTACCTGGGGAGCTGGGGGGGTGCCGTTGATGTGGAGCAAGACGCAGCAGCAGAAGAGGACTCAGCCGTGGAGGTTATGGAAGAGGATGGAGTAGGAGGAGTAGAGGAGGTGGCAGCAGGCCTGCCTGCAAGTTGTGGCGGTGTCACCAACTCCTCTGCAGAGCCACGCATTCCATGCTTGGCAGCCGTCAGCAGGTTTACCCAATGCGCAGTGTAGGTGATACCGTTTTTTGAACGCCTCAGACTCCACCAGCTTGTATGGTAAAAGCTGGCGGGCTAGGGCAAGGGGGTGACTTTTTGACATTGGCTTCTTATGCTCAAACATGTCCTTGACAGACACCTGACTGTGGGCAGATGAGCGGGAACTGCTCAAGGCGAGAGACGGAGTGGCGGATGGTTGAGAGGGGGCAAGGAGGACAGCAGTGGTTGACGTGGCTGAAGATGCTGGACCAGGAGGAGGATGGCGGCTTTGAGTTTGTGTGCTGCTTGTACTCATGTGTTGATCCCATAGGCGTTTGTGATGTGCAATCATGTGCCTACGCAAAGCAGTTGTACCTAGGTGGGTGTTGGACTTCCCACAACTCAGTTTCTTTTGGCACAGGTTGCAAATGGCATCGCTGTTGTCAGAGGCAGACACACAAAAAAATGCCCCACTGCTGAGCTCTGCAATGACGGCATTCTGGTGGTGGACACAGCATGCGTTGATTGGCGTGCTGTCGGGCTGACCCCGGGTGCCGATGCATGCTGTCTGACTGTGCCACTAGCTCCTTGCGACGACCTTCCCCTGCTTCCAACTCGTCTCCTCCTCCTCCTCTCTGTCTCCCCATCTGAACTTTCACCCTGTTCTTCTTCTTGCCGAGCGGGCACCCACGTGACATCCATGGACGCATCGTCATCATCAACCACTTCACTTGTATCTGACAACTCAGCAAAGGAAGCGGCAGCGGGTACAACATCATCAGCAACCCACCGTACGTCCATGTGTGTAATGCTGCCTGCCTGAGACATATCCCTGTTATCTACATCCTCTGGCAATAATGGTTGCGCATCACTCATTTCTTCAAACGGATGTGTAAATAACTCCTCTGACATACCAAGTGAAGCGGCTGTGGCGCTTGTGTTGGTTTTAAATGCACGCTATTGTAACACCAGATATTAGTGGCAATGTGCACTGGCAGAGGTTGGCAGAGTACATGCTGTAAGCCTGACACACCCGCTTGAAGACAAGTAACTGCTATTCAATCTATAACAGTGAAAAAAGTTTTTTGGTTTTAAATGCACGCTATTGTAACACCAGATATGAGTGGCAATGTGCACTGGCAGAGGTTGGCAGAGTACACGCTGTTGGCCTGACACACCCGCTTGAAGACAAGTAACTGCTATTCAATCTATAACAGTGAAAAAAGTTTTTTGTTTTTAAATGCACGCTATTGTGACACCAGATATGAGTGACAATGTGCACTGGCAGTGGTTGGCAGAGTACACGCTGTTGGCCTGACACACAGACGTTTGCAGACGACTAACTGCTAATTAATCTATTACAGTGAAAACATTTTTTTTGTTTTTAAATGCAAGCTATTGTGACACCAGATATGAGTGGTGGCACTGGGCAAGTGGGCACAGTATCCACTGTGAGCCTGACACACAGACGCTTGCAGACAACTAACTGCTATTCGATCCATTACAGTGAAAAAAAAGTTTGTGGGTTTTTAAATGCATGCTATTGTGCCACCAGATATGAGTGGCACTGTGCACACTGGCAGAGTACACGCTGTTGGCCTGACACACAGACGCTTGCAGACAACTAACTGCTATTCAATCTATAACAGTGAAAAAAGTTTTTTATTTTTAAATGCACGCTATTGTGACACCAGATATGAGTGGTGGCACTGGGCAAGTGGGCACAGTATCCACTGTGAGCCTGACACAGAAGCTGGCAGGCAGGCAGGCAACTGCAATTAGATTACAAAAAAAAAAAAAAAGCAGACTGATGTTCGAGCCCTAAAAAGGGCTTTTTGGGGTGCTGTACTTACAGCAGAGATCAGATGAGTCCTTCAGGACTGTAGTGGACACTGAATACACTAGCCTAGCTATACATTTCCCTATCAAATGAGCAGCAGCTACACTTTCCCTCCTCTATCTAAGAATGCAGCTTCAGAATGAATCTAAAAAGGATGCTGTACAGGAGGTGGGAGGGTCTGGAAGGGAGGGTATGCTGCTGATTGGCTGGAATGTGTCTGCTGACTGTGAGGCACAGGGTCAAAGATTAGTCAATGATGACGAATAGGGGGCGGATCAAACCGCGCATGTGTTCACCCGCCGTGGCGAACGCGAACACGCTATGTTCGCCAGGAACTATTCGCCAGCGAACAGTTCGGTGCATCACTTTAAACCAGGTTGTAAACTTGTTTTACATAAGGATATTGAATGTTAGCAGTCAACTGATGGTACCAAAGAGGAACTTTGAACTATATGGCAAGTAAAGTGAGGTGAGCTTGCTAGACTAGGGGAACGACTGAGTTGTAGGATAACAACATGAGTTTATATTGTAGGACATTAGATAAAATGTGAGGTTCCTCCAGGTATACTGGTCTCTTTGGATTCATTTCTGAAGATAGATTTTGATTTCAGTGATTATCACTGAACTAAATAGAATTGGTTGAAAGAGGTTAACAATGTAGATCTAGTAAAGGGCACTATAGCATTGCAGGTGAGTGTATGTTGACAGAGCTATAAAGTTAAACATTGAACAAGTCTAAGTAGACTTGGAAATTTGGACTGAACTTCAGTTTTGCCAACTTTCTGGTTTTCGAACAGCCATGTAACCAGAATATGGGAGGAAACGACTTGCGTGAGAGCCCTAACATGCTAATTTTAATTTCTAAATTCAGAGTGCCATTTCACCAGAAAAGAAGGGGGAATGGAGAATCGTGGTGGATAGGAAACGAAGTTAAACAAAATATTGTCTGATGATGAATGGAAAAATGTTCTCTATTTCCAGATGCACCGTTAGTTGAACTAATATGTAAGATATTATTTTAGTGGTATTTGACTCCTGCCAGACCTAGCCATATGTCCACTAGATATTCCACAGTTTGCTGGTGGAATTGTTTTGGAAAAGGATCTTTATCAAACATAGGGTGGTTCTGTCCTTGTATCGCATCAATTTGCAGGACTCTTTTTTGATAACATTGAATATCAATAAAATATTTCCTTAAAATAAATAAATAAACTTGACTTACAAGGCACATGATGATAATTGAAATTAAGATGATGATCAAGATGTCCCACACTATTAATGTATATGTGAAGTCCAAGAGATTGCCCATACTGTAAAAATGTTTGTTGATGTCTTAGGGTATCCTTCAGGGGAGGAGTACGTGCTTAGAGATGGAGGGTGCTCCACCATGAAGACAATGTTAGCATTGAAAAGTGTCCCATACTGGCAAAATATATGTTGAGGCTGGAGGATATCCCATGTTATTGATGTATTTGCTTAAGTCACTCATAGCTTCCTTCCATTGATGTCCAATATTACACAATAACATCAACAAAAAGGTGCCAAAACCTACACTCAACACAGCTAAGTCCTACATGGAGTTCTACTGGAGCTTATATGTAAAGGAACCCTATTAGAATTTTAAATCATTTTCTATATTTTTGTGTTAAGTTAAATGTAAACATGTGTGGTTATCCCAATAACAATGCGTATTTATTGATGGTAGGTCATTGTGATATTGGTTACATTGACAAGAACAAAGAGAAATGTAATCCTTTGCTACAGTTACTGCGAGAAAACAGGTGGTTCTGAGTAACGGTGGCTAATAAAAACTTGAGGAAAGCTATTTATACAACTACCACAAAAATAACCCCATAGTAAGTGAAATAACGTGAATCAGTGATATAAACACACTAAGGAGAAGCTATTAAACAGGGAGTGAGCTCAGCTGTGTGCAGTCATTGGCAGATTCTATTTCTGCACTGCATCTAAAGTTTCTACAATGTGTTCCAATTAAGAAACCTACAAGCAGACTCTTACAATTTTTTTTTCCAAATAATCAAAAATAACATATCTGTCCATGGGTAGGTATTGCATATACAAATGTCAAACTGCAGATTTACAGGAAAAATTAAATATATGTAATATGTGCAATAAGACGATGGAAACCTCTACCAAAAATATTCAATGATGTTATGAAATGCCTGTCGCTTTGTGTCCTATTGAATAAAGCATACAGTGTACTTTATTCAATAAAGTCCAGTGCTTGTGAATGTAGGCTAATAGCATTTTTTTTTTAAATAACTGCAGTTATTCCCCATTGAAAGGACAGTAAATAAATGGTAAGTATGTAACAAACAGATAAAACAGACCTTGTCAACAACAGAACAGTCTATTACAGCATATAATATAGAAATATTGAGCAAACCTCTTTTAGCTTAGGTTTAATTCATTACAAACCACAATTTGCCCAAATTTAGGCCGATCAGGTTCTCGTCTGGATTTCCGACATAGACAAATTCAGAGCCTGAGAACAGGCAGTAAATGTTGGTAAAAAAAAGCAGGAACAGCAGAAAAAAATTTCTAATTTACATATTATATATGTAATAAATATATAAATATAGATTTAATGATCAACCAGATATGGGTAATTTGTAATAAATGCAAAAATAAATGAATAAATATTATCACCATTTATGGATATATTTTTGTCTTCAGAATTAACATAATGAAACTAGCTATTATATCACTTTTTTGTCTTTTTATATTATTTTCTTGTATAAATGCAATATTTAGACTAGAATTTTTGTATTGGTGTCTTCAAAAAGAGATGCAGTGGAATTCCATGTTGTTTTAGTATTTTCATTTAACACATAAATATTTTGTATCATTCACCAACAATGCAAGACTGCATTTTCACCTATGGTTGATCATGTAGGGAGCATTGTTTCAGAGCTCTAGCAGGGTCCTAATGCTCTGAGCATAGCATGAGCATGTCTAGTGATGTGCTTGTGCTATGCTTGTTGGGGACAGTTCCTTGGTATCCGCAAAAGCAGGTCACCAGGGAACAAAGTCAGGACAGGAGGCCTGATCAACCACACTTAGCAGTTTACTAAGTACAGCTAGATATATTGATATATGGAAGCCCGAGCAAGATTAACCATGAACTAACCTTCCTATTCCCATGGGTTTAGACAGGGGTCCTGGAACTGTAAATTTGTTTGGCTCCATTCACTATCCTTATGTGAAGAATGAAGCAGGAGCCTTAGATGAGTGGGACCTTAATTCTAGATAGCTCGGTGGGCTTGGGGTTGTGGGTTCAATTACCCTTGGGGGTTTCAGGTTCAATTACCGGCAGGGTTAACCCAGCTCTACATCCTTCCAAGGTGGATAAAATGAGTTCCATTAAAATCGGGTGATAGTAACATCCTCTGGACGTTGAGCAAAAAGTAACATCCCCATGATTTCCTGGTTAAATACTTTATTATTATTATTATCAGATTGTAGCCAGTCAGAGAAGCTAGTCTGTTGTTTTTTATTTGGTTGTTAAGGATCACAGAACATGTTATTCAACATCTATATTGCTTTAAGATTTCTATCCTTTTTTGCTATCTTCTAAATTACCCTTTCTGAAAATATACAGGTACCTTGTATGTGTACTTAAGAATGATCACCTATGAAATGTAATACAAATTCTTGCATAGCTTAACTAGAGGAACCACTGATGTGGGGTAAGCTTTTCCAAATTTTCCAAGTTGTGTTCCTTATTGTGCCACCACTGAAGTTTCTAAGGCAAACTATAGCTAATCAATCTGTATAATTACTGCAGGCAGTGAAGGCTAACATCACATAAGGAGCAGTTGCCCACTTTTGCTTTAAAATAAGAGTAACAGCACAAAACTATTGGTCGAACAACTGAAACGAACACATGGACCTTCTTGTTGAAACACACACACACACGATAGACTTATAAGAAATATCCAAAGTGGCCTCGTTCAAAGATGTCCAAAAGTTCCTATTAGATGTAATAGTAAAAGAAAAGACACCAAATGTATGGATGAACTCTTAGCTCTGTTACAAACTCATCTATCTTTAATCTTTAGATATGGTCTCTCTGGGTTGTGTCCCATGCCCACCAGGACAGCTTCTGTGTCACATGGTACCGAACCATGGAGGATTCCCTATCCTTTCAACTCTCTATTAATTTTTAGCTGATTGCCTAAATCTCCTTAAAGTATATTATGGAAACATTTTCTATCAGACATTTATAGTACTTTGATGTTTTTCTTATTTGTACTTTGTCTTGCCTTAAATAAAGAATTTAAAATGGGGGCTCATTATTTTATTACATCCCCATCTCACAGAAAATAGGGTAGGAGGAATAAGTATAAGAGCAGTCATTGGAACCTTTTACCAATTATGATAAGCCCAATCGCTTTACCAAGGAAATAAGATGTGAGAGTTGGTAATTTTATTTTCCTCCTTACTTGGCTATTAATAAAGGCTAGGAATACCGACTGAAGTGTTTTCTGTTTTTGAAATTTCCTTCAAAACACAGTTAAAATGTCAATCTTTACAAATAGACCCCTAATTACAATTGCTCTCACATACTGGTAGTTGAATGTTCCATATGATAGGTTTTTTAGATATACTTTAGACATTTTCCCAAAAATCATAAAATCTCTTTAAAAAAAAAAAAAATTAAAAAAATGTTCAGATGTATTCCTCTATCTCTGATCACTTGATAAAAGTAAAACTTTTTGATAAAAGATAAGAAACATTTAAGAAAACATCCTAAAAAAAAATTTCTTCAAAATCTTAAGAATTATACTCGGGTTTATTAAGTCCTTTTTGAGATGTAACTTTAATTTTAAATGTATTTATTAAAAAAAAACAAAATACCAACAAACAAGCATAACATTTGCAGTTAAATCAACTGGGGCTTTGAGTGATAAAATAGCTTTGAAAAACCTTTAACATATAAAATTCTTATTTAAAAATAATGAAAGTGTATTTCAAACATACTGTTTGTTTTATATACAGGAATATATAGTGTTAATTTTATTTATTTACAATAATGTTCACAGCAATATTTTACAACTCTTTCAGGTACCTGATTGTATATATTACAAACAAACTAAACACAGGTTATGTAGTTTTCAATGCAAAATACATTGGTGAAATCGGCAAACAAACCTTGAGAGTATTAAAAAGAAATGCCATAAAGTTAATTGTGTACCGTGTATTTTTTATTTCACATAAATAAAACTTTACAGCAGGAGTGGGCTGGAAGTAAATCCTTAGCTGTTGTAGGACAACAACTCCCATGATGCTTTGCTATCCTTACAGCTTGTAAGGCAGCTATGATTTGTGGTCATGCAACAGCTGGAGACCTCTGATTTTGACCACCCATGATTTACAGCACTCTGTGATGCATGTGATAGTGAAAAAGCAACTTAGCATAAAGTTAAATTCCAAACAAAACAATTTTTTTTAAATTTTACTTCAAATGAGTTTGAATATTTGTAAAAAAAATTGTATGCTAAATATATTGCTAATTTTGTTGTTAAAAAACTCTTAGGCACGTGATTCTGCATATTAGTCTCCTCTTTACATATTTTCATCCACACTAACATACTGATGGGTTTAGCTTCTTTATTTTATGTGTTTATTTACTTTTTTTAAATTATTATTTAGTCTAGTATAGTAGCAGATATGAAATTTAAGGAATGTCTTCTTACTAATTTTCCTTCAATGTCAGGCAGGTTTGTTAACTAAACATAGAGCTAGACATTCCAAACTTGCTTAGTTGACAGACATGTTTGGGTCAAAAATAAAATCTTCAAATCAGCAATAGAATACTCAAAACGGTTTGCCTTGATTGAAAATTGGGCCAATATCTTGTCACGTTACATATACAGCTTTATTTTTAATTTCTCCGTATTATCAACCAATAATTTGCTGATTATATTTATTCTGGCACATAAAAGTAATTTTGTAAAGCAGCTGTATGTATATATATATACACAGATATGTATAGAATTATTATATATCTATATAAATCCATTAAAAACATATTTTCCATCTTGCCTGATGGATGATTCATAAAAATTATTTGCAAACGTTGTCATTGCAAACGCAAGCTATCTAACCAGTACTGTTCTAGAAAAATGTAGAAAAAGTCACCAAATTTTCACAGAGTAAATATGTATCTATAATTATTTTTAATTAATTGGCTTCATACAAATATTTTTTATTTTATTTTGCATTTTTCATTTTCATTATATTTACAGAAATGTTTTCGTTCAATATTAATAATTATAATAATAAAAAAAAGCCATTAACCCACACCTTTTATTACATTTCTTTCAAGGATGGGTTCCCAAAAGGGAGGAAGGTGCATAAAAAAATTAATAGCCCCAGTGCTGGAAGAGTTAAGAACCGAACCAATTAACACTGCAGCTTGCGAATGCTGCGCGAGATCCTCTTAAACTCCCGTTGGCCTTTCTGCCATCGCTTGACTGAGGTGATGACCAGTTCCCCGCCAAGCTTTTGTCCCATCACTAAATAGGGAGCGTTGATGTCATTCATTTCGTCACAGGTACACTGCAGGCCATCTTTAAGCCATAGCACTGTTTTCTTCAGATCTCTTTCTGTCACTCCGTTCAGCTTGTAAATGGTTTTGCTCTTTGTTTCTGGGATGATCTTGGTGTCCCCATTGATGTAGGCAATCTCCTTCACTTTTATCTTCAGGGCTAATGAGGGTAAAAAGAGGGGTGTGGGGTGAGAAGTTGTTGGTCAGACAGAGATGGAGAGAGACAAGGCCATTAGTACACAGAAAAGCCAATATGGGGTGGGATGTGTAGCTAATGAAACTGTCACGGCCTGACAGAATTACAGCAGGTGGCTCCATTTTTAAACCACAAAGGCCATCAAAGTCACTTTATGTCAAAATCCATGTGTTACCTCTCGCTGTGCTTGGCCTAGTCTAAACCGCACATTTTTTTCTGAAAATCTCTTTTTTTTCACCTCGTTTTTCTTGAACTTTTTATTCAAGGAACTTATAGTTTAATCTATTATTAGATGTTTGAAAAATAAGACTTCCTCTTATTTTATGTTGCCGTTTATTCATCTTCTACTAAATATGTAATTAGTGGATTCATGGGAGAGGATTACAAATTTTAAAAAGAAAATAAATTATTGTATTGAATCAGCTTTATCACCAAGAAGAAAGGCCAAGCTGTGTGTTATGGATGGTGTTCCCCATAACAAGACCAGCTTGTAAGACGTATGCAGGTTATGGGTCACTGAGCACTAGGTACGGGTGGGTTAAAATGCCGTCTGTCTTTACTTGGTGGTTGGAGCTAAACAGAAAGTGGTTGTGTATAACGTTCAATGAGTCACAGTAATGTCTGTAGCTATTGCTTTTCTTCCTCAAATAGTAGAGGATTCGGGAAAATATTGGTAAATACTGAACAGATAAAACTACTTCATTTTAGAAGCACCACAATATGCATTTATGAACTACAGGATGAGAGGACCATGACTAGATCATTACTAACCCTAGTCTTAAAACCCTTTTTTTCAACATAAATACACGCATATTTGGTTTTATATACACAAACAGGTAATGCTTAATACAGTATGTTTAATTGTGTGTGTACCATAAAGATGAGCATTGTTAAGTCTTTGCAATGTAAGTACAATTGAATTTTAAGGTGACAAGATTTTTCTGTGACACCATCTCACAGTTAAATTATGAATTTATCACTTTAAATTAAATACTTACATGGGTTGCAAAGGCATAAAAATGGCCACATTTGCTATAAGGGTTACAGAGTAATGCTGAAATAAGCAGACAACACGCACAATACCTAAATACACATGAAATTAGCATTCTCCATATAAAGTCATCTATGCACCATCTATTATATATTTTTAAATTAGATTAGAACCAGCTAAATCTAGCATCAACTGATATATTGTCAGACTATACTTATGGCCTAGTATTTGAGAACATATGCTTTTTTCAATTGAGATAAAATGTTGTTTTGGTACAAGCATAGTTTGATGTATATGACATGTAACTGTATATGTGCATATGTGTGTATGTACTATGTTGTTATTTTATAAAAATAAGAGAAGTACTGATAAAGACATTCATGACTTCTAATGCTAAATCTTAACAAGAGATGAGACATCTTTGTCTGCATCCTTGTTCTGTTGGTTGCCGAGAAGTCAGTCAGGCTGGTATATTTTCTGCCATGGAATTAACATAAAAGCAGAAGGCCTCTGTAACAGAAAAGTGTAATATTTTTTTTAATAATCTTATTAACCCTTGGTGTTTTTTTTTAAAGGTGAAGATAGTTACATATTACATAGTTAGATAGCTGAAAAGAGACTTGCGTCCATCAAGTTCAGCCTTCAAAATGTTCAAAATGGCTATCAACATGATATTTAAGGCCTAATCAATATAGAACTCACTTCTCTAGGCAAGCAAGTACCCATGCAAAAAACAAAGGTGAAATTAAAAACAAATGAAAGCAAAACAATATTTCTTTGAATGTTGGCAGGATAGTCCGTGTGTATTTTTATATCAACACTTCAAAAATTTGAAGGTGAAATTTAAAAATGTTTTTTTTTTTGTTTTGTTTTTTATCACAAAACAAGCAGAAGCTATAAATGCAGTGGTGACATATTCAGTCACAATCCCAAAAATATTAATATTTCAATGTTTCAGTGTTATCATTTTTATTGTGATTACTATTATTTATATAGCACCGTTTATTTTAATTTTATTAATAATACCCAATATTTTAATACTCAAGAGAGACACTACTGTTGCAAATCATGGTAATAACTTCAAAATTAAAGCCAGAACAGGGTTTCCAGCAAACCCTTTTTGATCTAAATTTGCAAGTTCAATTGACGATACCCTACTATTCACAGGGGACCCCTAAATGCAGCTAAACTATAGGGTTCCAGCAAATTAAGCAATGCATTTACAAATTCTGCCCTCCAAGTTTTGGAAAACGTGATCGGCCTCTGACTCATGCACGGTAAAACAAAACTCATAACTCAATTTCCATGAAAATGGAACATAAACCAAATCATTTTGAGTGTCTGAAATCCTGCCATGCAACTTTACGCCGTAGTAAATGTCATCAAGATTGTGGAAATGTATATATATTTTTGTTATATTTGGAAGGGTTCATTTGTATAAATATATTAAAAGGCATCTTATTTTAATTTAATGGTTCTGTTTTGAATATGAACTACAGTTGTGCTTCAGTTATAGTTACACTGTAATTCAGTCTGAAACTTATTGTATCTGTCACGTCTATCCAATCAACAGGCACAGTCATCAATCAACCACGGAGCAGCGAGGTTAACATTGCTTTCCTTGGGTCACTAAAATTTCCATATTTTCCTATTTTCAAACCTAGCTGACTAACACAGGCAAGAAGCCCTCTTTTTGTTGTTTCTTAATTCACGGAGGAGGTCGCTGAAAAGGTAGAAATGTGTTGTTTATAAAATGTTCAAGTCCGTGTCTGCATCCTAATTGCATGTTATATAGCCTGTATCCAAATAAACTGCCCAGCCTGTCAGTCACTTTGCATTAACATAGTCTAAAAACTGCGCACCATTTTTTTTTTTTAAGCTGTGGAATCCAATTAACTGTTTGGATACCAGTGTGTGTGCCCTAGAAATGTGTTGTAAGTTTTACAAATATTTGAGTGATTATTTTGCCAATACAGAGACACTTTGCCACTTTCATATTATTTTGTATTTTTCTAGATAAGTTAGTTTTTAGGATGTATTCTATGCGGCAATCTCAGAACAGGTAAAACTTTATTCTTATACTGCAAAAATAACTTTAATATACAAAAATATAACATATACTTTATATATTGATTAAGAACTACTAATTACATGTAGTTTGTCTAACTTGTAATGATGTGCACATAAGGCTATGCAAATCAATCCAAATTATAAGGCACAGTTCTAATTTTGAAATTACTGATGAACAAACTGACAAATGCTGATTTAGAAAGCTAGATAGATCAGTAAATCAATATTTTTTTTCTATAGCGCTACTTACCAAAATCATTTTTGCAGAGATTTTCTACAATATCGTTATCATCTTCATTGGTGTTTATGCAGGGATCACAAACTTTTGGTGCTGTAAAAAAAAAAAAGACAAGTTTTTGAGAGTTCTGCGTACCAGCAGGTGGCGCTACAACACATGTTGCTCTAAAAGTCTACACAACAGCATCTTTGAGCATCATCTATTAAAATGCTCTTATGACTTAAAAAAGATCTGAATGTAAGAAAATTTTTTCTCTATGTCAATTAATTTTCAACAAATCTGAGCAAATAGGTGGCAGTTTACTTTGGTGAGGCAGGGCTATTTACTAAACTCCTAATTGTAGCAAATTAAAATCAGAAATGCAAAATCTCGGATTAAATAGACAAGTAGAAGAACTTTTCCAGATTAGTTATTTTGGCTTAACTTTTGGCTAATGAATTTACAATCACATTTGGCTAATGAATTTCAAATCACTACAGTTTGGAATTTAGCGAAAAAAAAACCCTTAGTGGTAACATCCTTTGAATATACCAGGAATTTGTTTTTCCTTGGACTTTTAATAAAGACAATAGGGAGGCAATTTTTGGGATTGATCCCAAATGTCCACATTTTTTTCAGAGCAATTAAGTACCGTATCTGCAAAAAAACGTCTAACAAAATGCTCCCATTGCAAACAGATTAAGTAAACATTTACCAAACACCAAAGTAACCCAGGTGATTTTCATCAAATACATTGGTGCCATTCTGGAGTTGAATTGGTTACCCGACTGTATAGATCTAGGGAACATGGAAAATATCAGTCCCAATTAGACATTTACTGTGTAGTAACAATCATCATAAGATAACTGATCAACACAACTGTACTGCACAAAGCACCAACGTGCTATTTGGCACACGGCTTTCTTTGCTGAGGGCACTAGCTGTTAACATATCAGGCAGCACATTTTATTTTCTTCTTCTCATTTTCATACCTCTGTTTGTCTTCTTTGTTTATTAAAAACATATGAAATGAATTACAAATGTACCCTTTAGCATCATTGCCTAGTCACGTGACGCCGATCCAATAAAGATTGAATGACTTGGTATGTCCTTTATGTAGCAAAAGGAAACACGACTTAGAACCTGATAGATCTTTGCAAATTGAGATATGCAGACAGCCTGAGGAATATATGCTAATTATTTGTCTTTTGCCAAAAAACAAACAAACCCCCCCTCCCCAAAAATCAGGGAAACTGTTTACAAATGTACAAAAATCATTTGAATTTCTGTAGTCTATACCCTGTCCTCTAAATCAGTATTTACAAGTTTAGCAATGCCATGCTAATTACTTAAATTATGTCCAGTTATTTGTTTTTAAGGGCTGGATTCTATTACAAGAGAGAAACTTAACTTGGGTAACGTTTGAGCGATTTTCCCTTTGGAATCTTTGAGAACATTGCCATTAAGTTACCAGAGATTTGTTTATCGTTAAGAATATAATCTAGTCCTGGATCATGTGACAGCCTATTGGTCTATTTCACAAATATATATGTATATATGACACAATAAGTACAAAGTATAATAATTAGAGACTGGCATTACCTTCTATGGTGGCTGGAATCACCTGGTCATTGCTGGCTGGTGGGATGCACAGGTCATTGTCCTGGGGGAAGCGGCTGCACTCCAACATATCTGGCCATGGGAAGCCAAATGCTGACATGACTGGGGCACAGCTGTCCCTCACCTGTTCACACAGCGAGCGGCAGGGCTTAATAGTCTCGTCCAAGTCATCAATGCAGACAGGAGCAAAGAGGGAGCACAGGAACTTCTTGGTGTCTCGGTGACATTGCTTCTGGACCAAGGGAATCCAGGAGGACGCCTGCTGCAAGACCTCCTTCACGGTCTCATGACCCAGGAGATTGGGCAGCCTCATGTTTGGGTACTCGATGTCGTGACATAGGAGTAGAGTGGCAGGGATGGGCTTGCAGTTGCTCCTTTTGTAGGAGAATTCAGGTTGCCCAAAGGGAAAGAGACCTTTGACAGAGTCCATGCAGTCAGAAGCCAGGAGAAGAAGGAGCAGCAAGTAGTAGGACCTGCTCTCCATGTTTAGGGAGCTCTCTCTTGAGTGATGAGCTGAGTGTGCTCCAATATGGGTTGCTCTCTTCTCAGTGATGGGGTGAGTGTGCTCCAATATGGGTTGCTCTCTTCTCAGTGATGAGCTGAGTGTGCTCCAATATGGGTTGCTCTCTTCTCAGTGATGGGGTGAGTGTGCTCCAGTTTGGGCTTCTGTCTGCTGAGTGATGAGCTCCTGAGGAGAGACAGATACACTAGTACAAATAAAAAGCTCTCAGCCTTTCAGAGGCTGCATGCGGTTTCCAGGAGCCCGACTCCCTCCACCTTACATAGGAGTGGACAGACTGATCAGATGCTCTGCAAACAAGAGTTTTCAGTGATTTCTTCTATGCAAATATAGCCAGTGGGAGGAGGCTCCATGACAATCATCAGAAAAGGATTGGTCATTACTTACTTGCTCTGCTTTTCCTTTTGGGATTTCTCCTTTTGGCAGGAAAGTCCTTAAATGTAACAGTGTATTAAAACGTAAACAAATAAAAAAATAAAATCACTTCTAAAAAAAATTACTGAAAAAGGAGGCACAAGTGCATTGCTTATGAGCTAAGAATTTGCAGCCTGTGATCTAATGTTATCCAAAGATGATCTTCACACAATATACATTCTAGAGTCTCTGCTTCGGGTTGCTGTTACTGAGCTTTATAAATTATAGTTCATTAGACGTTTTTACCAGCGTTTAATATAAATGGATGTTTGCTTTTCTCAGTTTGATGTTAGTTAAAATAATGTACACAATCTATTCCTCTTCTCTTATAATTTCTTTTGTAAGTGTGGCTGAAGAACACTATTGGCGTTCTTTTCATTTAATTAGTCTTTTAAAAGTAACTATTAGCATTTCCAGAATAATTGCCTATTGTGATCGTGTTAACAGTGACAATTTGCACACTACAGTGAAAGTATCACCCCCCCTGAATTTCTTACAAATAAGTTGGAGTTAGTCCAGACATGTGTTCCCACCAGACAGCTAGCCCAAGTCAGTGAGATTTCTCAGAAAGAAAAGCTACATATTATAATATAACGCAGACTGAGTAATAGCTATATTTAGGGGAATTTAGTGATTTATTACCATGTGCAATATGAATTAATGACCAGTCACTATTTTATGTAATCATATTTACTAAGTAGTGTAACATGTTTTTTTTCTTCTTCTATGCAATACATGGTTTGTTTTACAAAGCTGATGTATTGCAGAGGATTCTACATATTACATTACAGGTATTGATAATTCACTGTACATGCAATTTACATTATTATCAAAAATACATGGCAGTTTATTGATGTGACTCTGGAATGCAGCATACTCTGTGACAACGCGCGCACACACACACACACACACACACACACACACACACACACACACACACACACACACACACACACACACACACACACACACACACACACACACACACACACACACACACACACACACACACACACACACACACCAAGTAAACTGCACTGACAAAAATAAACCAGCCATAACAATGTAAACGTACCACTGAATTTTTGTCATTCATTGTATTACTTATATCATGTATACATTGTTCTAATATCCTTTGCATTTTTTTTTATGTGTTCCTCCCATGCTCTGTTATGTGTTTTTTAAGGGCACTTATATCGATTACATTGTCATGCAGAGTGTGCCAAAGTTTGCAATTACCTTCCTGTGTTAGCATTAGAATTTACCTGTTTTCATCAGGACAGCCCCAAGATTTTGGCACTAAATAGTCATTTACAATTACGAGACAGGTCTAAGTCTTTACCTGTTATACCTATAAGTTATGATTAGGCAACATTACGCATTTGGTGGGAGTGAGTGCCATTTTTTTCCCTTTTCCTGTGTGTCGCACACATTTTAATATTATTTTAATATCATAGGTTTGAATTTAGACTGGAAAAAGAGCTTGGTCAGATAATGCCAGTGACACTAGTGGGTAACAGCAGTAGGCACCCATGTTACGAGCCCTGTTGAACTACTTTTAGTAATATTTTGTCCTATCCCACATTGCCCGTAGTCAGTGGACCAGGGATGTCTTCTATTCTATGTTCTCTCGGAATGCGTTTAATTAGCTAATTGTAAAATAAACCCCCTCCTGCACAAAACCTCTGAACCTGGTATTTACTATGAACGTCTCTCTATACTGCAAACTCATAGCTGTGAGCTCACCTGGATGGTAATTGGTAATGTTATTGTTATTTATAAAGCACACAATTATATTCTGCAATGCTGTATAGTATGTGGACAACAAGCTACATGCAACAAGGTGGATGTGTACTGAAACACAAGGGAATAAAGGCCCAATGAGCTTACAGTCTGATGGATAAACCTTCACCGTGATCTGCAATGGATATAAAGGGGACCGTCACATTCTATGTTTCTATGTTTCTATGATTAATCAGGTACCCAGCCCATTTCAGCTTGATGTACAGAGGAGTCAAACTCGGTGCTTGTAAGTTTACCCATTTATTGCTATTATTTGTAACACACTGCCTACTGGCAGCATTGACCGGAGGTATTTTTTTTTTTTTTTAAGGAACAGTATAGTGTTAGGAATGCAAACATGTATTCCTGACACTATAGTGCTGGAATAGTAGTTTAGGTCACCATCAGAGTGGAGAAAGGCTGTTTAACCCCTTAATGACACAAGACATGTGTGACATGTCATGATTCCCTTTTATTCCAGAAGTTTGGTCCTTAAGGGGTTAAACTTACCTTTTCTCTGTCACTGCACCTTCCCTGCATGATACTCAATCAGGATGATCTCAGGCAATTCAATGCTTTCATATAGGAAAGCATTGGGAGGCTACTGCACATTTGCTGCAAAACGCAGCGCTGCACATTTAGCTATAGTACTTCTTGTGACTGTAGTAACAATTTGTTTCTCCTTAACAGCCACCTTGATCAGTCTTGAACTATTAAAGAGCACTAATTAACAGCCACAAGGTATAAAGGGGGCTCTAGTCAGTTGAAGGAAGTATTTTTCCCCTCTACTTTGGTATCAGTGAATAATAGTGTATGATCAGCTTAAAACTACTGGAAACCACTTTTTTTTAAACCAGCATTCATTCTAAAATCAATCTTCAGTATATAAACTCTTAAATATTTTCATCTATACTTTTTCTAGCTTTTAGTCAGCGCTGTTTGTGCATAAAATGGTTTCACCTGAAACATTTGTATAATAATTTGTCACTGCTGTAATAGCTACAGGATTGTCTATGTTCTCGGTGCTAAGATAATGTATGGGTCATTACACACAGAGCTGCTACCGTAAACCAAATGTAGTTACTGTAAGCCTGTGCATTTTTTCCATAGGGTGTATATCCACAAACATTTGATGTCATCTCACTATTTCACACTATCATGCTGTTGCGGCTCAAATATGAACCTTTTATGGTAAAGACAAATGTTACTATGTCAGTCTAACAGCTAAGACATAGCTACCAGGTTAGGAAGGTATGAGAGTGGGACTGGGCCTAAAGGAATATGCCAGTGACGCAACACTCTGGCATGAGGGTGCTGCCTTGTTGCCTTCCAGATGAAAGCTATGCCAGTCTAGAGTGAATACATGCTAGGCATCTATCTATCTATCTATCTATCTATCTATCTATCTATCTATCTATCTATCTATCTATCCCTTTGTCATGGTCCAGTAAATGGAATCAGCCACAAAGGTAACTGACCCATTGTACAGCGCTGTGGAATTTGTTGGCGCTATATAAATAATAATAATAATAATAATACTCGCTTTTAAATAAATAGATTTATTGATAACACTGGGGTGTGTAACTAAAGATTTGAAATCTTCGGCCCCTTGAAGTAGGGGTTAACTTCTAATTCAGTGTCAAGATGGTCTTCTTGTTGCAGCTTGACTCCATTATTAGTGAGACCTCCAGGGCCAATGCAATGTTTCCCATAGAGAATCATTGTGTTCCTAGAGTGCATGCGCAGCATTTGCTACACCAATATAATGCTTTTCATAACATACGATGGTGCCCCCTCAACCCGACAATCGGGATTTGAAATACTCCTTCAAAATGCAAAAAAATCCTAAATAAAATGTTCTCTTCTATGAGAAAAATACAAAAAGGATTTCCAGACTGGTAAGTAGCTCACAGTGTTTATACAATATTTTCCCTTGCCTTTTCAAGATTGCAAGAAATGAGCATGGTTTGTTATGGCCATCTGTTTATAATGTGGCAAATTGCAATATATATTATGCAGAGCTATAAATTTGTTTTACAGCGAAATGTGAATGTTCTTTTAGTAGAACTGGTTGAGTACAGCACAGGTGCTGGAAAATTAGTGCTCAATGAGACAATCTTACTGGAAGTAACATACATCATGCACAGTGTGCTTATTATGTAATATTGTGTAAAGTTTGCTGGTTCCGTGATAAATGTTTTCTGCGAAAGAGCTACAAACGTGATCTGTTCCACTTTAGAAAAGGAATCGTTTTTGAACAAACCTTTTGAGAATTAAAGATTATTATTTAGATTGTAAAACCCTTTATTGTTTACAATTCTCACATGAAAAACTCAGTAAATATAACTTATTGCTAACGGCTTCCTACTAACAACCCAAGCCATTTATCCCCGGTGTATTGTATCTAGAAAGGAAAGAAGGAGATACGTGACCAGCGAGATGCATTTTAATCATTAGATAACATTGTATGTGCAGTTTGGCATTTATTTGCAGCTTGACATATTTGTTAATATTTGTCATGGTCAAATAATTGCGAATGTGAGTCAATGTTTTGCTTATCTGTGATTCATATAATCTGTTTCTTTTTACTTAATACGTTGTCTTTTATCTCCACACTATAGTATAGACATAAATAATGCATAACCATAATATTTGTGACAAGTCTAAATATTAAAACAGAGCAGAATATCCGGTAAATATCATGTATGTTAGAGCATTCTGTATTTAGTGGAAATGATCTGCTGTGGTTAGTGAAATGTATGAATGCACAATGCAGAATTGAATGCTCATTAATTTTAATGATGATTCAAACTAAAAGCTATGACTTTTCAACTAAATCTTTTTTTTGAAGTTCCATGAGAAAAGAGAGCAGAGGTCCCAAACAATAATTGTGCAATTGTGGTTCTCTTCCATTCTCCATTCAACACATGGGAGATGGGGTCAGCCATTAATACAAAGACAAATGTGTGCATGTGTGTGTCCTGTATCCCGTATCAGGCCCCATTAACGCAGAGGAGTCTGAGTCACCTGCAGACTCTTTGACATGATTATAATTTTACATCCCAGGGGATGGGAGAATGAGATGGTGGCATCCATGTTTTTTTTTTTTTTTATTCTTTATTTTTGGTATGGAGGTAGTTACAACAGTGCCTGTGTCACCACAACAGCATTGTCAGGCTCAATTTTCATAGACATATGATAGCAGTATTGTGGCAAGTTGGAAATGCATAACATTTTTATAAGTGAAAAAGGGAACAATACAGCAAATAAGCTATTAACAATATGGTGTAAACTTAGTGCGACTAGCTTGAGGCCTCGTGGTGAGATCGACAGGCTTGTATGTTTAGGAGAAAACAGTAATGTACAATTCGCTTGTCTTGTCCTAAAGCACACAACTTTTGGCTAACAAGACAGGCTAGGCACATGCTGGATAGACGTAGTGGGTTACTTGATTGATTGTTTGGTAATGGTAATTTAGGATTAGCGATTATAGTGAGTGTCAGCGTTGTATATTATAGGAAACTCTTAGGCTACTAAACAGCGTTTATATTAAGCTAGACATACATAGAGAATTGCGAATTACGCCTAGGGTGTAGAGCGGGCTATTTGTGTAAATGTATGCGCATGTAGAACAAGTGAAAAAAACAAAAATAAACGACAAGCACCTTGTTTGTAGTAGATACCTCAGGCTCGAACAAGGTAATAGTCAGTGATACGGTAGCACTGCAGTTAGTGAAATATAGGTGGCACTGACTGACTATGTGAGTGAGAAGTATAAGAGTAAACTAGTGCTTTACACATGTGACTCATTAGTCAATTGAGAGTCATAACAGTTGACTGACTAAACATATCATAATATATTAGACACAAGGCAGATGAAAGTGATCATACACAAGGCAAACGATAGTACATGTGAGGTCTCACTGCTGCGACCTTTGTGTAAGGACCCATAGGAGAGATGATAACCAGATATATGGTAACAGTAGGTTAACATGGAGATTGATCAGCACAATTTTTATAGAATGACATAAACATATTCAGCGTTCCTATCTATCTGCTCAAAGCATAACATCCTTGTTGGCGGTAATTGTTTTATTTTTTCAATATATAGATTTTTATTGATTATATAGGGAGATAACGAAAAGAACATACAGTGTACATACATATTGCAACACATAGAAAACGTACATATTACATTCAAGTTTAGTGGTAGTCGTTGCGTTAAGGTCTTCTTACGCATTGCCGTGCAACTGTTCATATACAGTGGTCAAGTGTTGAAGAAGATTTTCGAATTACACGTTCTTACAATATGTACCGGGGGCTTATGTTTACTCTGTTGCATAGGTATACAGCACCCAGACAATACATTAAACCTTGCACTTGTTTAAACCGTACAGAGCACCGGGTAGTGACACTGCATGATGTACCAACGTATTTAGTAGTGGATAATGAAAAATTTGTAAGCACAGCGAACGGTTACCACTACAGCAACCAATGTTGTTACAAGGTTTGCACAATTGTGCATCCATTTGTTACCACATCATTGGAGCTCAACACCATGTTTGGAACATTATGCTGCTCGGAGTAGGGTATAAACGGTAGATAAAGTAGGGAATTCTGGATATGGTTCCCCAAAATAGTTATATGCCCGTTTTATACATCCTCGTCAACTATATGACACTTGGGTATGCCCGATGCCAGGATAGTATGGAGAACGTAGAAGTGTTGAGGCGATGCCCTTACGTGCCCAAAATTAGGGTATACACCACCCACAGAATTGCAATAAAAATATAACAAAATGTAGACATGTATATATATGTACCAAAGCAAATTATATTACAATACAATAAAAGAGGAGGAGGGATGGAAAAGTGGGTGTGGGGTTAGTATGATCATCTGATCATGTAGGAGAGGCTACATTCTACATAGTACATAGGAACTCATGTATGTTCGGACTTACTGAACTTCACTTTTGCCGGGTGGGGTGGATTTCACGGTGCCATTTCTAGGGCTTGTGGAATGTGTAGGGTGAATGTGAATGTTGAATAATGAATAATTCCTACCCCGTTGCAGAGTAGGATTCCATGATTGAAGCCCAATTTTGCCATCGGGTCAGGAAAGCCATTGTATCGCCTCCTTTCACCCATTCAAATTCATGATGGTATGTCAGGTCTACTTTGTGCAAAACCTCTAGTAATGAGGGGGTTGTGGTGCTTTTCCAATGGGAAGCTATACTCGATTTTGCTGCTACCAGTATATTTAGTACAGCATCCCTGGATGGTAAATCACGTAAATTTGGGATGAGGTGGAGAAGATAGAGTTCCGGGCGCAATGGTAATGTAGTCTTACAAAGCGCTTGGATGCTTCTTTGAATAAGTTGCCAAAAATTCGTTAGGTTGGGACAATACCAAAATATGTGCTCCAAGGAGCCCAGACCCGCATTACAGCGCCAACATGTAGGGGGGGATGTCGGGTATATTTTATTAATTCTGCTTGGAACTAGATACCATCTCGCTATCATCTTAAAGTAAGCTTCCCAGAGCGTGACACATCTCGAAGATTGTTTAGTGTACCTGAGAGAAAGTTCCCAGTCCTCGAGAGACGGGGTTATCCCTAAAGAAATTTCCCATTTCAACATATACGGTAATTTGGAGGGTTCATGATATTCCATTAGTTTCAAATAACAGAAGGACAGAAATTTGCATGAGGGACGAGGTAGTTTTGCAGAATACCATTGCGTGCCTAGATAACTAAAAGAGAGCGGATCCATGTACCTAATTGCTTGAGTGAATAGAATATGTTTGATGCGTAGGTACAGGAACACATCCCTAGGTGGTAAATTGTATTTGTTCTGCAGTATAGGGAATGGAACCCTATACCTTCCTTGTTAAATAGTTTGTGGACATGAGTCACTCCCAGGGACGCCCACCTAGATGTTTGGAGATTAGGAGATATAGTGGAAAGGGCTGATATGGGAGCGAGATATAGCGCTTCTGGTCTAGACCACAAAACTGTGCTCCAAGAGGCCCATGATTTTGTTAGGAAACGGGAAGTTGGAAGAGCAGAGGGCAAGGTTAATGTGAGGTACGCCCAAAGGGTTCCTGACAGGGATTGCGTGCCTCCACAGGCTGATTCTAGTTCAACCCAAACCGGTTTATGTGATCCCATCATGAGACCCAAGCCCTGCGACAGTAGGGTTGCTTTGTAATAGAAGAGAATATTGGGAACATTGAGACCACCTTTTTTGAATGGGTGCCATAAAGTGCGAAATGAGACTCTTGGAGGTTTTTTTTTCCAAATATGGGTGTTGATGACTCTTTGAAAACGTTTAATGAGGGAGATCGGTAGTTCAATAGGAAGTGTTCTGAACAGATAGAGTATGTGCGGCAAAATCATCATCTTAATCGTACTGATTCAGCCAAACCAAGAAGTAAAGAGTTTGTCCCAAGACTCCATCTGCCGAGAGATTTTGGATAGGACTTCTATGTGATTTGCTTTTATGGTTTGGGGTCTCGAAAGTGTCAGTTTTATCCCCAGATAAGAGATTGCTGTAGTTTGCCATGCAAAGGGGTATGTATTTTCTAAGTCCTGTATTACTTGCTTATTAAGACGTATGGGGAGGATTTGGGTCTTACTTATATTGTTCCTATAATAGGAGACCTCTCCATACGTAGATAATGTGTTTATGAGGTGAGGAATGGATCTTGAAGGATCGGCTAAAAAGAGGATAACGTCATCGGCAAAGAGTGCTATCTTTTTTTTCTCCAGCCGGAGTATGTAGACCAGGTAGTTGTGTGTCCAGTTTTATCTTTCTAACTAGGGGTTCTAAACACAAAATAAAGATCAAGGGTGACAAGGGACACCCTTGCCTTGTGCCATTAGTTATGCGAAAGCTCCTAGAAGTGAAGCCCGAGTTGAACACTTTAGCGGAGGGGGCGGAGTAAAGGGCTAAGATGCTGGTTATAAAGGATTTGGTGAAACCAAAGGCCGATAGAGTGCCAGACATATATTCACAATTCAGGCGATCGAAAGCCTTTTCCGCGTCTAATGCCACCAGTACGCCCGATTTGTCTTTCGATTTGGCCCAATCAATTAGGTCCATGCAATGTCTGGTGTCGTCCCCAACTTGTTTGCCGGGAACAAAACCAGCCTGTTCTTCCGAGACCAACTCGGCCAGCAAGGGTCGGAGTCTATTGGCAAGCAATTTGGCGTATAATTTGACATCGGCGTTTAGTAGTGAAATCGGCCTTAGGTTTCCACAAAGTGTTGGTAATTTATTTGGTTTTGGCAGTGTGATAATGTAGGCTTCTAACATTTCTTGTGGGAATTTACCAGTCATTCTAATCCTGTTGAACAGTTTTGTGAGATGTGGGATTAATCTTGGAGCCAGTTTTATATAGTAGTAGTTCGAGAGGCCATCAGGCCCAGGCACTTTATGTTTGGGCAGGGAGTTGATCGTGGAAGCTACTTCTTGCTCTGTGAAAGGGGCGTCTAAAAGGCTGTTATGATGAGCCGAAATTTGGGGGAGCGAAATTTGAGAGAGATATCGTTCTATGTCAGAATGATTTGGATTGGTCGTGTTCACGTTGTCGTGGAGGTTATAAAGTCCTTCATAAAAGTGGGCTAATTTGTCCACTATGTTAGTCGGATTGAATATTTTGACATTGTCCTTGGAGTATATGTATGGGATTTTAGTTTGTAGATAGTTTGTCTTAAGCTGAGCTGCCAGTAACTTGCCAGCTTTGTTCCCTGAAACATAGTAGGTCTGTCGGGTTTTGCGTGCTTGTAGGGTGTATTTTTGTGTTTGAAGAATGTGGATGTCGTTTTGTATTTTAGTGATCTGTCGGGAGAGTGATTTGGACGGGGAGTGTTTGTTGGAGTCTTCTAGTGTTTGGAGTGTGGTATGAAGTGAGGATTCTTTAGATGTAAAAGTTTTTTTGCTATTGAACCTAATTTAATGAAATGGCCCCTAACCACTGCCTTATGTGCTAACCATTTCTACAGTTTCTACAGTAGTATCGTCCGTCATATTGGTACTAAAATAATTGTCTAGCTCCGTAGATATGTGTTGAATGGCAGGAGGATTCTCAAGAAGAGATTCATTCAAACACCATTTGCCCCTTCCTGTTGTGGGATATGGTGCGGTGAGTGTGATTAAGATAGGGGCATGATCGGACCAAGTCCGAAGGCCAATAGATTGATCTATAAGGTGAGGAAGAGTATTTTTATCAACCAAGCAAAGGTCAATGCGCGTGTACGTCATGTGGACTTGTGAGAAGTAAGTATAGTCTTGAGCTTTGGGGAATAAGTTCCTCCAGGTGTCATAAAGGTCTTGTTCGTGAAGAAGTTTGGAAAACAATTTACCATTGTGAATAGAGATTTTGCTGGAATATTTATTGCCAGCGCGCTTGATATCCAAAGATGGTGTAAGAGTGCAGTTACAATCCCCACATATAATTACATGACCTTTTTTAATGTAATTTATTTTTTTGATCGATTTGTTGAGAAATGAAAATTGAGCTTCATTAGGTGCATAGAGTGACACTATTGTCAATTGTATGCCATTTAGATCGCCCACTAGTATGAGCAGCCTGCCAGCCGAATCGACATGTTGTGTATTGACTGTGAAGACACAATCTTTGTGAAAGAAGATTGCAACTCCTCTAGATTTGTTTGGGGAATATGCATGGTAAGCGACTGGATATTTTATAGAGCGAATCTGAGGAGGGTTGTGTGTTGCAAAATGAGTCTCCTGAACACATACGATAGCGGCCTCCACTTTATGCATATCTTTCAATAGCTGCTTACGTTTGTAGGGACTATTGAGGCCTTTTGCATTTAGAGAGAGGATTTGTAGTGTGTGAGGTGTCATGAAGTCAATTTAATGAGATAGCACCGTAGGCATTGCAGTGTTTGAGTATAATGCTATAGATTCTGTGCCTGTGAGGTGGGAAGCAATGGGCCCTATGTGGTTCTTCAGTTGATTGAAAGTTATGAGATCCATAAGTAGAGGTATGAGGGGAGCGGGGGCAGTAGGGGGAGGGATACAATAAAATGTGGGATATAAACAATGTGGGATATAAACAATAACAGTAACAGTAACATATACAAAAGGAACCTTGGCCAAGGTTCACACAAACTGCCATCTTAGGCGTAAGAAAACACATAACCCTAGATGACTTAAGGAGGGTCTATGGAGCTCCTCCCGACCTTTGTCTCAAACATATCGTAATACCATAGTAAACATAAAAGAAACGTCTAAATACATTCTTTAGAAGTATCCTGAGGATATTAGGATAGTGTGACCCATACAAGCAATAATGGATGCCCACTGGGCTGGTCATACATACCTTGTCTTGTATGGGACGGACTATGTGAGATCACTAAAAAAAAAAAAAAAAAAAAAAAGAGTACTTCAGCGATAAAGCGCTGCTAGAACGAGGCTAACTCTTTGGGAGCGTAAGACACCGCGTCTTATGCATAGCTATTATTAGTAAATGCAGTGTATAGGCAGTATAGTGAATGGTAAGAATACAGACTTCGACTGCATGTGACAGCGATAAGATCTATATGTCCCATATGTATGTTGAGTATCACGTTCCCTGTGGAGGGGGGTAAGAAAGGCTATAATGAAAACCTAATAAACCTCATGCGCCACCCGGTCTACAACGGTGCTAATGGTGTTCACTTGTGTGGGTGCTATACGATACAGTCGGCTAAGTGGGTGATCCTCTGGGGGCCAACATAGCAACCTAACAGGCGTTTTGTGTTTAGAGGAGAAAGTCACCAGTGGAATTACATTAAGTATGCATGTGACCCAGCGTTGTATACAAATGTACATTTAGAATGGAGTAGAGCGCAGTTATTAAAAGATTGGGGTATGAAATTTCTCAGCCAAGCGGCCACACTGAGCCAGGCTTCTACCCAGATACTGCTGAGTGCCCCTTATTTACCCAACGCATGGGGCTCTGAGTATAATTACACACGGTATAGATGGAAACAGGGCCATTTTGCCTATGCCGCCTATATTACGTGCATACGTCTCTAAGTGTGTGGCCATAACACTGCTTAAAACACAGCCCCTATTATAAATTAAGCCTCCCAGGCAGAAAGATACTGCCCATCGGTGGCACTATGGCTTAGACATAAAGTAAAGTAACCGAATAATGGGACATGCATAAAGGGAAATACTCTCCATTCTAACATTGCATAGGATAAGTTGTTACGATGAATCATTTTCGATCACAAGCAATAATATTAGCGGTGTACATGACAAGTTAAACTAGTAGCCCATAACAAGGTAGACTAAATAGTGTAGTCAGCTAAAGCTAGGCATCTCAGAGAGATAGGGTCAGAGGCCCTGCCACGGCTCGCCACCTATACATAATACTTATCGAGTTGTCCAAGGGGTGGAAAATACATATCCTGAGGGAATCATGGATTGCCAGTTGGTGAGTTCGCCATTTGCCATTCCACCTGGAGTCGTCTCGGGGAAGCATTAATTGATGCCGGGTGTTGGTTGGGCGCTCCCGTCCATAGGCCCCAAGTGGAGATCAGCTTCATTCCTTCAGTCGGATCTGCTACAATATAATTTCGGCCTTGACGCCAGATGATGAGTTTAGTAGGGTAGCCCCATTTGTACGCTACATTGTGGTTCCGCAAGGTTTTGGTAATCGATACAAAACTTCTTCTCTTCTCCATTGTAGCCGCCGACAAGTCTGCAAAAAGTGCGACCTTTTGATGGGGTTCCGGGAACGATTGAACTTTCCTCGCTGCTGCCATCAGGGTCTCTTTGTGTGCAAAGTAGTGGAATCTCACTATGACGTCCTTAGGAACATCAGCCGTCAGGCGAGCAGGCCGTGGAAGCCTATGCATGCGGTCATAGGCCCAGGCGGAGTCAGGTAGGCCTGGGACCAGGGCTTTGCATATGGATAGGATATGGGCCGGTAGTGCTTCTCGGGTGATATAGTCCGGTATCCCTCTGAAACGCACATTTTGTCTACGGGATCTATCCTCCATATCAGCAAGCTTGTCTTTCAACATAGAGTTGTCCTCGGACAACTTCTGAACTTTGTCCACCATTTCGTTGTGCACCACACAAAGTTCATCGGTCTTATTTTCCAGAAGGTTGGTCCTGTCGCCAATATCCAATAGTTCTTTTCTTAAGTCACTGTCTATCTTGTGAAAATCGGTGGTTATCGTGGCCCTCAACTCCTGTAGCATTCTATGAAGGCTGCGCTCAGTAACTGGCGTGTCGGAATAATTTGCCGAATTCAGGATCAGACAGTCCGACGGATAAATGAGACATGTCGTCGCCATCTTGGATTTCTTTCCGGCGCTCCGATTTTTTCGATTTCGGCATGTCGGACAGCTTCAACTGTTTGGGCGCAGGCATGATATGCTTCAGTGGCACTTTGGGAATGGTAATATATCGATTTAGAGTCGATCAGTTGCTAAACGCTGTGTAAAAAGTCGCTCGTGGTCGGGATGGCGGCGGAGCTCCTATTCCATGCGTCTACACTCACCGGAAGCCAGGCACGCCCCGGCGGTAATTGTTTTAAACGTGCTGGGTAAAGATTGCGGTCTAATGGAGAGTGAGGTAGGCTAGTTAGGGTGAGCCGCCTCCCTTTGTTGGATCCCTAACAAGGCATACTAAAACAGTAGAGACGATAGTACAATTGAAGGTTACATGAGCATACTTCTATGCAAGGAAGGGACATAAAATATTCAGTAAATTAGGCATTTTGCCGCGCCGGCTGTGTCTGGAAATATGAGGCCCTTAACAAATAATATATCTCATAACATCTGATGGTTCTACACAGTTTTTTTTTTTTTTTTTTTTAAATATGCTGAAGTAACATGCATGTGTGGTGTTTGTGTTTCTACTCTGCTCTCAGTGTCTGGGTTCCATGTCTATTTGAGAGCTAGGTTAGTTGAAGTCATGAGATGTTGCGGCTAGGTGAGCTATGGCTCGTGTAGTGGCGTCTAGTAGCCTCTGGGAACCACGCAAGGGATAGCTGTAGTCTGCTAGAATTTAGGGTGTCACGGCTTCTGCATGATCTCAGGATTCCCCGTGAAGGTGTTCCCGGATCTCGCGTCCCCTTAGTGGCCTATGGGGTGGGTAGGCTCACGTAAGGATGTTCCCCACCTGTGAAGTCGTGAGGGTAGGAATACATTGGGTGAGGCGACCTATCACGTTGTCCCCTGTATGGAGAAGGGTAGTCAGAAGTGATTAGGTAGGCGCGTGTGCTATGCGCCCCTCTAGATGTTGCTCCTAGATGAGCTGGATGTCTGCTCCACTGCCCTGCTGAGTCTGATGGACTATGAGAGGCGCTGGGTGCCGAGTGCTGAGTGACGTGGAAGCTATGCGTCTCTTCTCTCATCCTATGGTTTGTATGGGTGATGTGTGTGCATGGTTCAGCTACAAAGTGTTATGTGACAGTAAAAACAGAGATAAAAGAAGTGAAAATGAGGTGAAAGAGGAGAAAAAAAAAAGACCCAAAACGAAAAACAAGGCATTGTGAAAGTCAACTTGCACCAGTGTGGAGAGCTCCCCAGGTGTCCAGAACATTCCCTCTTCTCTGGTAAGAATGTCCGTTGCTCAGGTTGTAGCCAAGACATATGACTCCGGCGTGGCATCCATGTTAAACTCTTCCTAATCCCACACATTATATAGGGGAAGAAGGAGGTGGGTCATTCAACCGATTTCCCTTTGTTCACAGTGGTCTGGGGATACAAACGTGTCCTGTTTCACTTCAAAACTTTGAACATACCTTCATACAATTAGAGATTTTTATTAATTAGATTGCAAGACCCTTTAATGTTTGTAATTCTTAAGTGTAACTTAATTCTAATACTATAATGCTACCAGCCTAAGCCTTTTATCCTCTTTGTATTGTATTTGAAGTGCAAGGAAAATAAAAATATATGTGACCAATGAGAGTTATTTTAACCATTAGATGACATTATGGAGTGTGGCTTTTTAAAAAAATAACTTAGTCCACTGTCCAGATTAAAGAGACAGAGAGAGAGAGAGAGAGTAATGTACTCTTATAGGAATGCATTGTCTAAGTTAGGACATCAAAATCACCAGAACTGAAATAACTTGAATATCATGGTCACAAAGTGGAAGGGTCACACTAAATTTGGAACAGTTAGAAGGTAAAGGGAGGAGGACATGGTACATGCCTGTGAATGAAAAATATGAGATAGTGTTCAAGCCCTGCGGCTAAAAAAACACAACAGAGATAAAGTTCAACTAAACTGTAAAAGTAGATAAGCAAATATTTACCAGATACAATTGAGTCTGGAAGAGCACAGGTACTACTGCTGGTAAAACACACAGACAGTTTACAGAGGAATGATATAGTGTGGAAATGACCACTGGCTGAACTCTACATTTATTCTTTAGATGTCTTTCTACCATCTAGAGCACTGATGGTGAGTCCATGGTACATGTGCTTGGGCTGGTGCCGAGAGGGTTCAGAAGTGGCTTTTAGACCTGCAGTATTTATGGTTAAAATACGTCTTTGGTGTTTGGTGGTGATGGCACTTGATCACTGGGTGAGCTTTCACAGACAATGCTTACATCAGTAAACATTGACCACCATAGAAGAGTAGGCAGCATTCTAGTTGGGAAAACACTTCCTGGGAATTTAAAGTTTATTGTAGTTTAGGAGAGAGAGCAAATTAATAGAAATTAGGGGACTGATATGAATAGGTGCCCTGCATGGTGGTGTGAGGCATAGGGAGAGTTGAGATATGGAAAACAGGTAGTGGGTATGATTGAAGTGAATGGAAATCTTGATATCACATACATGTGAGGAACTGATTATGTTTGATGGGATGTACATGATATGCATGATGGGATGTTATACATGAAGGAGACAAAATGGAGGTTTGGATGGGGAAGCGAGAGGGATAGAAAATGATACAAAAATGGGGAAAGTAGTGAGAATTTACATATGAAGGATAATCCTTCTTTGAACAAAAAAAAAAAAGAAAACTTAATGGAGGAAAGAAAATGAATGTGCCACTTAGTTAATGGCATACTCCAAGCATCATAACCATTTCAGTAATTCAGTGGTAATGCTGGTGGTCATTTCACTATGCCTTGTACATTCAGAGTGTATCCCCTCTACAACCGAAGATATAACTGCACCTCTGCCTATGGCAGTGTAATTGGCCAGCCTTTAGCCAGCCTGGTACACAAATATCAATTCTGTGCTCATTTGGCATCTAATGTCAGCTCGCACAGCAGTATGGAGACAGCCACCCACTAGCGGCATGACTCCCCCTCTGTGATGCCCTTGTCCTCCTCTCAGCTCATCCTCCCTGACATCCCTGCCCCTCTAGCTAGGGCCAGTTAGGTAAGAGGAATCAGATCGAGCTGAGGTAGAACTGATTCCAAAAAGATTCATTTTCAGCTATTTTTTGTTTTATTTGAATGGGGAGCCAGGATAGGATTTCTTAAAACAATGTATTTTTTTTTGTTGGAGTAACCCTTTAATGTAGAATGTTGGAAACTAAAACAAGTAGAATAACAAATATCTAACGACTCCTAAAGCAAATAGTATATTATTTATCTTAGTGTTAATTGAGAAACTGCTTTAGGAGATATTAAGATAATACTTAGCTTCTATCCAGATATGCCATCATCACCATAATCAAAAGTTTGTGGGTGTTAATTTCCTGATTCATCTACCTCAGAAACAATTAGCCTGCTTTCTGAAAACTACCCCAAGCAGAGCTCTTTCTTTACCATGGGGCAAACACGCTGGCTTCATTTCTACTACATCAGCATTACAACTCAGTGACATCTGTCACTATACTGTTCCAACAATATGACTAGCCCACTATATAGCTGAAATGTAATAATGTCTGATTTACATTTAAAGGGACACCGTAGATGCTGCAACTATCTAATCTCATTAAATTGGCTTATAGTTTATGGATCCTAGTAATACTATAATGTTCCTTCAAGTTATGAATATATACATATCATGACACGTACTCTTTAAGACAAGACTGATCTCAGTCTGACTGGATTCTGCTTATTGGCATTTTTTTATTATTAAAATGCAGCACTGTACAGCGCAGGTGGAATATAATCATAGTTGCAACAAAACAGGTTGGACGTACAGGAACAGAAGGTGCTGTCGAACAAGCAAAATTTATTTACAACTCAGCTTTTTTAGCCTTATTTTTAGTAGTCAACTGTTTCACCCACACATCATAGACTTGTTCCAATGCTTTCCACAATAATTTATGAATTAATTAGTAATTGCAGGACTGGCAAACCCCTATTTCATATAGTGAAGACAATGTAGTCCAGGCACTCAGGGTATTTTTCAAACAGCAGTTTTATTGGAGAAGCTCGGCAAACAGCAACATTTCGATCCACACTAGGATCTTTGTCAGGCTGAGAAAGATCCCAGAGGGGATCGAAACGTTGCATTTGTTGTCGTGTTTTTCCAATAATCTGCTGCTTTATAAAGACCCTGAGTGCCTGGACTACATTGTCTTCACTATATGGCATAGGGGTTTGCCAACTCTGGGTACAGTGCACCGAGGTCTACAAGTGATGAGAGTGCGGATCCCTCTCTTGTTTGCAACTATAGATGAATTAGACATTTTTTTTCCAAAATGATCACCTTCGGTCTACATTTTTCAATTCAGTTTTCAAATGACTATAATTCGTTTTTTTTTAACAAAAAGCAAGTGAATGAACTCTATCATAAACATATTTAAATTGCTCAATCTACCCTAGGGTGCGTGCAATATAAAAAGTGGTATATCAGACTTTTTTTAAACACTGATCAAATTTCATACGAGTAAAATTTTAAGTAATTATTACAAAGCAAAAGTCTCTGCATTTCCCCATTTGTTAATAATTAACAACTACTGAATGCAGATTAGCAGATTTATTTTCCCAAACCACACCTTCCGATTTCCTGAATCTGCCCATTCCCACGTATGTTTACAACTAACTGAATAAATGAACCACTACATTAACTAAAATGTTATAAATGATGGCGTCCTGTTCCAGTGCTTTTCCTCTAAATATATCACATGACGTTGTATATGACATTTCCTGTTAATTACATTGTTTTATTTTTCTAATTTTCTTCAGTCTTTTGTTGTGTCTTTTGTACAATCAGTTACTTAGTGAATATCTTAAAGGCATTTACACAAGGATTGTTTTTCAATCAGCTGTTTAGTCAGCCTTGTCATCATCAGTAAGCTGATAGAGATAAGGAAATGGGAGTTGAAAGTTGTGACCTGGTTACTTGATTGATGGGAAAATAGGATATTATCAAGGAAAAGGGAGGGTGTTATAAAAGGAACTGTACAAATACATTAATACTTTATCAGATTCCTTTGTCTAATGAGTTAACAATTATTTGTTTTTTTTAACACTATGGAGTTTCTCTTTGAAGATTAGTACCTTTCTCCAACTGTTCTAGGCATTTCAGAAGATGATTATGGTGATATGTTTCTGACTACTCACTAGACTAAGAATTTTCAATTAACTGTTGTATTAATGCTAGGTAAAGAAATAGTCTTCTAATATTTCATTCTGTACAGGGTATAGATTCGACAAAAAATGAAAGAGTGGATAGTAAAAGTTCCAGTGAAAAGTACTAAGTCATTCTGAAGTCTATATTTGAAATAGGCAATTTTTACTCTCTTAAGAATCAAGATTAGAAATATGCATGGGCGAAAAATTAGTTTTGTTTCAATGCATTAATGTCTTTTCAGATTTTTGGTTTGTCCAAAATTCAGAAATTATTCATTTGGAATGAAATGAAACTAGGAAAAATATTGGCAGTGAAACACAATTTGGATGCATTTATTCCAAAGGATACCAAATTAGGAAGCTGTTTAGTACATAACTTCCTAATTTGCTTTCCTTACAAGGGATTACCATATTTAAGGATAACGAATTAGGAAGCTATATGCTAAACTGCTCCCTAATTTGATACCTTTAAATGTGGCAAACTAAACAGCCAGCTATTTTGGTACCCATGTGACAGTACCAAATTAGGGAGCTCTCTACTAAACAGCTGCCTTATTTAGAACACTTAAAATATCACATAATCATGCCAAATTAGGAAGCTGTAATGTTTAGTAGATAGCTCCCTAATTGATACTCGGGCCGTTACATAGGATTATCATATTTAAGGGTACCAAATTAGTTAGCTGTTTAGTGTATAGCTCCCTAGGTTGGTACTCGTATGTAGGATTGCCATATTTAAAGGTACAAATTAGGGCACTGTTTAGATAGATGCTGTTTAAATAGATTCAGATAGCTCCCTATCAGAAATCAGCACTTTTATAAATGAACTAGGGAATTCCTAGTTAACCCCCTCTGTTTCTGTACGTCCAGTGGTCTGATCTCAATTATGTGTCTGTTAGTCCACCCATTGTACAGCGCTACGGAATTTGTTGGCGCTATATAAATAATAAAATAATAATAATAATAATAATTCTCCCCTGGCTTTCACCCAAACAGCCAGGGAGGCCTGCCTCCCCCTCCCTCCCTAAGAGACCTCAGACTTAATGAGAAGCCTCTGATTGGTTATTTCCCCATGAATAGACTGAAAGTCTCTTCTGGGAAAAATGGGGAGGGCTTACAAAGGCTGCAGTCATAAGAACTGCAGCCTTTGTAAGTTCTTTTAGACTATACTCACAATGAACACATGCATAAAAATGTGCACGTATATATTAATTGGGGGTATATCTACTAAACTGTGAGGGTTTTTTTTGGGGGGGGGGGAGGGGGTTGGAGGAGTGAAGTGGTTCTTTAAATATGGCAATACCATGTATGGATAGCAGATTAGGAAATTATCTAATGAGCAGCATCTTAATTAACTATCCTTAAACATGGTAATCCAGCATGAGGACACAAAATTAAGGAACCATCTTCCAGACAGCCTCCTAGTTTGGTTTCCTTAAATATGATAATTCCACATAAAGGTACCAACTTGAGGAGCTATCCACTAACCAGATGCCTAATTTGGTACCCATAAATATGGTAATCCCACATAAGGGTACAATATGAAAGGGTACATGATGAAAACTAATGTATCCAAAATAATTTGTTTTGAATCGTTCCAAATGAATTAATTATTGTCTCATTTCAGTTTGTAAAACAAAACCCCAGAAATACTGACTCTTCCAAATGACTGAATTCACATTCATTTGTAGATAATTTAAAATTCAGTTTGAATTTATCTTGATTTCCCAACAATTCTGACTTTAGTAATTAGTTTAGTATATATATGGGACACCTGTCTTACTATCCTTGTTTATTGAGTGAAGAGCAGAGTGCACATTATTAAACGCTATCACAGCTGTGAAAGGCCATTGCGATGGACTCCTGCATATCTGTGAGTGCTCTGCAAATGGACATCGCCCAATCAAAACTACATGCGCAATGTCTTCATGATTTCTTGCCTCATTGCTATACCCCAGCCACAGGTATACAGCAGAATTAAAGACAGCCCTCAAAAGAACTTCCAAATAACATTTTATTTCTGCTCTTCTGAACATTTTAAAGCAAACATTTTCAGGTTTATTCACTAAAGTGAGAATCCAAAGTGAATTTCAATTTTAAGGATGAACAAATTGCATATCAGTATGGTTCATACCAACCACAAAATGCCTTAAATAGAATGTGGATTATAAAGGATGGAGATGAAAGAGGAGGGGAACGAATATTAAAATAATGTAAAAATTAAATATAAAAATAAAATAAATTAATTAATATAACATTTAAAACGGTTAATAATTGTATACCCTGTAAAATGAAGATTCCCTAAAATATCAATGAATGAGTTCTTTCATCTTGGGAGACTTGAAAAAAGAACAGAAACTAAATCATACTTAATACCGAAGATATCAACAAATAAACACAACATTATTATACCAAAACTTAGAGATGTGAAACGAAATCTAAAAAAGAAGATACAAGTTAAGGAAACAGTGGTTATATCCAGCAGTATAGCTAGACCAGTATCATTGTTGCGTTAATTATCAAGATCAATCAATGAAAAGTTGAGTTATAAAAGCACATTTTTTTTCATCCTTTCCTAGCAAGATGTTTTACAAACTCCTAGAAACACGTCTCCAGGGATAAAGAGGTATCAAGTCAAGATATATTTGTAATTGTATTGTAGTGTAGCATTGCTGCCTTTGTAATGCAGGTGTCATCCCACTATTTGTTAGGAACACACTTTACAGTGGGGAAGGAGAGAAATTAGTGAAAGACATTCCCCAGCTGTTAGTATTATCACTTGATGGCAACCTAAGAATAGCACTGGAACACATTCTGAATTGGTGCAAAAACCATTAGCATTGCAAAGAGTTGCCTGAGCACCGGTTTACTGTTCGCTACCGTTTTTCCTACATTGTATTGGGTCCCAAAACAACGAGATGAATTTTCTCTTAACTCTAGATATTGAATGTTTGCACAGAGAATCAAAGAGCAATAAGGCAAGAAAATGCCAAAAAAAATAGTGCCGTTAAGTTGTCATACCCATTTAAAAATAAATAATTTTATGCATTTTCATACTATATTGTGCATAATAAAAGTGGAAGATGGATGAATAAATTATATATTCATGACCAATGCTATATTATTATTATTTTTTTTATTTATAAAGTGCCAACAAATTCCGTAGAGCTGAACAATAGGATTCATAGAACTGTGACCACCCAAGCAATACCCTGCCCCCACTAAAGACTGACATAAACATCTTTAGCTATGGGCAATGGCCACAACATTTTATTGTAAAAATTCAGCCAGCGGAACTGAAACTTATCTCGCTGCTGGCTGCTTGCCTGTAGGTATTTGCCACAACCACCAGTACTTATCATGTGTATTCTCTCAGCCGTATTCAAGGCATCCCTCCCAACATACCCACATGTGGGCAGATGAAGATGGCTTTTAATATGCACACATTACTGCAGCTGTGACAATAAATAAAAAAATACATTGAGCAATAACAAACATAAGGAGGGAAACGAGTGCTGCCCCGAACTCATATACCTTATGTTCAGAACCCAAGATTATTAATTGTAAATATTATGTTCAAATGGCAAATGATGGGCTTTTTAGCATTCTTATTTTTGGTAGTAGACAACAGTCTTGAAGCTTTCCTTATTTTAATTGTTATTATTTATAAAGTGCCAACTTTTTATGCAGCGCTACACAATTGAGAAGACATACACATAGGTTTCACAGAGATAAGACACTTGCTTCTACTAAGTTTTGCGGTTCCGCAATTGCTTAGCAATCAGTGCTCAATCTGTTGATATTTTATCTGAACCGGTTCAGTGAGCAATGTCGGTCAAAGGGCAAGCAGGGTTGTAGGGGGAAATCTCAGTAGTTCTAGTAAAGAATACATTGCTTGTAGATGCAGTCTACAACTAATTTCCTTTTCCCATCTTGTAATATTTATTTGAATGCCTATTTTTATGTGTGTTAGTAGAGAGCTTGTGCATGATAATATAAATACACTAATGCCAAGCACTCAAACACACAATAAATACACTGTCTGCTAATGCCAGGGGGTAACATTTCCGTTGTTCATTTTTCTTATGCAGTTTCAAATGCAATAAACAGTTTGTAGACCAATACAAATGCCAACTTGCACAACATTAAGGGGTTAAATGACCATGAATATGTTTAGAAATCAGTCTGTGTAAATCAGATACAGTGGGACCTCGGTTTACAAACGCCTCGGTTAACATCATTTTCGGTTTACAAATGAAAATCCATTGAAAATAATGTCTCGGTTTACTAATTTTTTTCTCAATACAAAGCAAGTTACCCCAGGATGCATTGCACCTGGGAGGTTTATAGCACTGCCCCCTGCATGCTGGAGCCTGTGGGTAGCACGTGGCGTCAAATGTGTGGAGGTGTTGGAGCCGCTTTTGCATCGAGTTTTGGAGCCATTCTGGAAATTGTTTGCAGTTGTTTTGGGACTTTTTTGTGCATTTCTCAAGCTGTGGAAAGCTAGGGAGCTGAGCTTTGTCGTTTGCATGCCTTTTATTGTGTGCTCTGCATTGTGTGTTGGTTTCCATGCCAGCTCATTATGACTTTTTTCTGACCTCCAGAACGGATTAATTGGTTTATAATGCATTCCTATGGGAAACCGTGTTTCGGTTTACAATTTTTTTACAATAAGAAACGTCCCGGAGAACGCATTCAATTCGTAAACTGTAAATTGTTCTACTAAATTAAATTTTAGCTGCATAAGTTGTTACTAGTAAGTCACCTGAAGTTGCTCAGAACAGCCGTGCCCATGGCCACACTCCTATTCATAATAACCCTCAAGTTAAAGTGTATTTGTCTATATGCAATGTTTGAAGTTATGTGACACCACAGCTTCAGTCTAACCTCTGGGCCTTAGACGGCTGTCTTAAACTATCTTATGGTTTATCTGCCTATATTCTGGATTGGAGTATAGAGATACTTATGATTTGTTTCTCACGAGTCTAGTGGTACTTCAACTGAAACATTTGAGGAAAACTGTTATAAACTTCATCACTTTAATTCATATTTAATGAGTGCATGTACTGTTTAAAATATACCCATCTTCAGTGGACCCTGGTGAAATGCTTTAACTCACCTATAGCTTTTCCTGACTTTGTTAGTTTTTGTTGTTCAAAACAAAAGACTACTACCAGTTTGTTATACCTTCACCTCACTGTCCATACAGTTTTATTTTAGGATTTTTAATTACAGTATAATCATCACAAAAGCCATTTAGTGTTTACAGAACAGTGTGGAGTAGCTGGATAAATTGTGCTAAACACAACTGACCGTGTAAAAATAAGTGCAAATATAATTGTATACTATCAGTTTAAAGGTATGCTCCAATGGAAATACAAATCTAAAAAAACAAATTGATAGCTATAACCCCTATGAACACATGCATACATTTTTCCAATGGGGGTATGTCTAAATTAAGCCTGCAAAAGCTGCAGATCTACTGTCTGCAGCCTTTACAAGCCCTACCCTTTTTTCCATGCACAGACTTTTTGTGTCTCTTCAATCCCAGACTTCCCAATAGTGATGTCCCGAACGGTTCGCTGGCGAATAGTTCCTGGCGAACATTGCATGTTCGCGTTTGCCACGGACGGCAAACATATGAGATGTTCGGTCCGCCCCCTATTCGTCATCATTGAGTAAACTTTGACCCTGTACCTCACAGTCAGCAGACACATTCCAGCCAATCAGCAGCAGACCCTCCCTCCCAGACCATCCCACCTCCTAGACAGCATACAATTTAGATTAATTCTGAAGCTGCATTCATTTTTTTTGTATTATTATTTTTTTTTTTTGTGTTTGTGTTTATTATACATTATCCTCCATAGCCAGTAACCTATGTTCATTATACATTATCCCCCATAGCCAGTAACCTGTGTTTATTATACATTATCCCCCCATAGCCAGTAACCTGTGTTTATTATACATTATCCCCCAATAGCCAGTAACCTGTGTTTATTATACATTATCCCCCCCATAGCCAGTAACCTTTGTTTATTATACATTATCCCCCCCATAGCCAGTAACCTGTGTTTATTATACATTATCCCCCATAGCCAGTAACCTGTGTTTATTATACATTATCCTCCCATAGCCAGTAACCAGTGTTTATTATACATTACCCTCCCATAGCCAGTAACCTGTGTTTATTATACATTATCCTCCCATAGCCAGTAACCTGTGTTTATTATACATTATCCTCCCATAGCCAGTAACCTGTGTTTATTATACATTATCCCCCCATAGCCAGTAACCTGTGTTTATTATACATTATCCCCCCCATAGCCAGTAACCTGTGTTTATTATACATTATCCCTCCCATAGCCAGTAACCTGTGTTTATTATACATTATCCTCCCATAGCCAGTAACCTGTGCTTATTATACATTATGTCCCCCATAGCCAGTAACCTGTGTTTATTATACATTATCCCCCCCACACCCAGTAACCTGTGTTTATTAAACATTATCCCCCCACAACCAGTAACCTGTGTTTATTATACATCATCCCCCCATAGCCAGTAACCTGTGTTTATTATACATTATCCCCCCATAGCCAGTAACCTGTGTTTATTATACATTATCCCCCCATAGCCAGTAACCAGTGTTTATTATACATTATCCCTCCCATAGTCAGTAACCTGTGTTTATTATACATTATCCTCCCATAGCCAGTAACCTGTGTTTATTATACATTATCCTCCCATAGCCAGTAACCTGTGTTTATTATACATTATTCCCCCCATAGCCAGTAACCTGTGTTTATTATACATTATCCCCCATAGCCAGTAACCTGTGTTTATTATACATTATCCTCCCATAGCCAGTAACCAGTGTTTATTATACATTACCCTCCCATAGCCAGTAACCTGTGTTTATTATACATTATCCTCCCATAGCCAGTAACCTGTGTTTATTATACATTATCCTCCCATAGCCAGTAACCTGTGTTTATTATACATTATCCCCCCATAGCCAGTAACCTGTGTTTATTATACATTATCCCCCCCATAGCCAGTAACCTGTGTTTATTATACATTATCCCTCCCATAGCCAGTAACCTGTGTTTATTATACATTATCCTCCCATAGCCAGTAACCTGTGCTTATTATACATTATGTCCCCCATAGCCAGTAACCTGTGTTTATTATACATTATCCCCCCCACACCCAGTAACATGTGTTTATTAAACATTATCCCCCCACAACCAGTAACCTGTGTTTATTATACATCATCCCCCCATAGCCAGTAACCTGTGTTTATTATACATTATCCCCCCATAGCCAGTAACCTGTGTTTATTATACATTATCCCCCCATAGCCAGTAACCAGTGTTTATTATACATTATCCCTCCCATAGTCAGTAACCTGTGTTTATTATACATTATCCTCCCATAGCCAGTAACCTGTGTTTATTATACATTATCCTCCCATAGCCAGTAACCTGTGTTTATTATACATTATTCCCCCCATAGCCAGTAACCTGTGTTTATTATACATTATCTGGTGTAACATTAGTGTACATTTTAAAAAAAAAATACAGGGGGCTTGTTGTCACCTTTCGGGGACCCTTGGTGTTGTACGTGGCTGGGTGGAGGAAGAGACCTTCAATGACATCAGTGAGGACAAGGAACGGGACATGGCTAGCTTGGTATCCAACCTTGTGCAAATGGGGAGTTTGTGGTTGTGCAAATGGACTGTTTGCGGTTGTTTGCGGTGCGTTAAACGGGGAGTTTGGTCTGTCACTGTGAAGCGGGCGTAACCCTTACACTACCTGATCGATACAACATCATACCTGATGTTTTAAAGCACGTTATTCCAAACAATTTAGGAATGTTAGGTGATTTCTGCCCTTTATGGATTAAAACCAGACTCTGCATCAACTATGCAATTTTCCATGGGAGTTTTGCCATGGATCCCCCTCCGGCATGCCACAGTCCAGGTGTTAGTCCCCTTGAAACAACTTTTCCATCACTATTGTGGCCAGAAAGAGTCCCTGTGGGTTTTAAAATTCGCCTGCCTATTGAAGTCTATGGCGGTTCGCGAACATTTGCGGAAGTTCGCGTTCGCCGTTCGCGAACAGAAAATTTCATGTTCGCGACATCACTACTTCCCAATGCAGCCCAATAAAAAGGCAGGTGATCTTGGTAATTATCTGATCTTGGTAATTATCTGACTCTTGATTTTAGCTCCAATGAGCTAAATTACCAGAAAGTAACAGGACCGTGGGGTTTGATTGATAGCCAGGGGGTTTAACAAGGTTAGTTTATAAAAGTGCCAATTTCTATTAAAATGTTTCTGCCTATATGTTTGGCAAGAAAAATCTCGAAGATTTTTCTTGCCAAACATATAGGCAGAAACATCACATTTATTCCCTTGTCTGCCAAGTTCTTTTGCTAAAAATGTTGGCTAACCGCTGCCATGGTACAGAAGGTACCATCCTCCACATTTGGTGATAGTGTCCATTGATACGGCCATAATGGAAGCATATACAGGCAGTCATACAAAATCTTTCTGATGCCTCTCACCCATCTCAACCTGCCCCTTTCCTGTTACACCACACAACCAATAGTTTTTCCATCTACAAAAAAATCCTTGACTATAAGAATTTTAATCATGGCCAATGGACTGATTCTCTTTTTTGTGGAAGCAAATAACTCCACCCACACTTGCTCTTTGGTTTCAGCGCATGGAGAAGTTACGCTCCATTGAAATCTTGATATTCATTGCCTCAGGGCATTCCCAAACCTACCAAGACACCTGGATGGTCTCTCAACTGCCTATGTAGAATAACCCAGAACAATCAAGATCTACGGATCTACTGTGTAATCTAGGATATCCTACACTTATTTATTTGTTAAGGCATTCATGTTGTCAACAACAAACACAACTCTACAACCCCTATACATGTGTACACACACACTACAGCCCATAGTTACACAAAGTACACAACAAACAGACTGCTAAACACACTTCACCACAAACCCCTCCCCCCCCCCCTCTACATACATACCAGCCCTGTCCAATTTTATTCTTTGGTATCCCCAGCGATGTATTTACCCCGAGGCTAACAAGGCTAGCCACCTTTGGGCCCCCCCAGGACAGGCGACCAGTTGAGTTCCAGGCGGACGACGAGGGAGCGCTGATTTGTCAGCTCTCCCTGCTCAGCTCCCCCACAGTGATGCCCGGAGCCAGAATATAATGTCACTCTGGCTCCCGGCATCACTCTGCGGCACGCGAGGGAGCTGAGCAAGAAGATCACCGCTTCCTCGCTGCAAGCTTAGCACGTCCGCCCACCTGCCTGCATGCCTGCCCACCTGCCTGCACGCCCACCCAATGAGACAGCCACTAGAGGCTGGATTAGCCCTCAGGGAAACATAGCAGTTTCTCTGAAACTGCTATGTTTTCAGCTGCAGGGTTAAAACTAGAGGGACCTGGCACCCAGACCACTTCATTGAGCTGATGTGATCTGGGTGTCTGTAGTGGTCCTTTAAGTGTATGTGTATCTGCATGCACTGGCGTACATACCGCGGTTGCAGGGGTCGCAGGAGTCGCATGTGTTGCGGCCCCAGCCCGCGCAGAGTAAGCACGGGGGGGGTGAACGGGGCCCATGGATCAGTTTTCAAACCGGTGCCCCATGGGTTGTGTGTACGCCACTGCCCTTGGCATATCTAAAAAAGTTAAGGGGACATTCTGGACCCCTAAATAAATTAAGCTTGCTGAAACTTTTCATGTGTGAAGTGTCTAATTTCTTTTTTACATTTCACAAAATGTGCTGATTTCTATAGAAATGATAACTTTTATAAATTTACCGTGTTACACCCCCTGGCTTTCAAGCAGACAACAGGTCTTGTTACTTCCTGGTTTGGTTAGCTTAGTGGGATCAGTATCTCAGTATCTCATTGAGCTGCATTGGAAAGTCTGTGATTGGACAGCCACATAAAGTCTGAGTGAGGTTAGAGGAGAGGACGTGCAAAGACAGCAGACAATAGATCTGTAGCTTTTGCAAACATACATGTTTACGTTTGGCGTATATCTACTAAACAGTGGTTTTATTTTAACGTTTTTGTATTTAGGCAGTGGCGTAATATAAATATGTATTATTTTATTTTTATCCGATACAGAAATATTAGAGGATTTTTTTTTTAAAGAACTACTGGCATATATTTTTTCTTGTGACATGTCACACATTGTCTAAAATAATAGTGAGTCAGAAAAATATTTTTATAATGTTCAGTGAGCGTAACTATTTGTATGGAACCTGGTGACATTTTGACATTTATGAGAATGCAGCTTGCAAAAAAAAGACATGAATGTAAAAACACTCTGTGTGTGGGCACAATGTGCATATACATTAAGTACATTAAGCAATTTACAAATATAAATAGGGTGCTCCAAGCCCTCCTTCCACCTCTTCCTTGATTGCTAAAATACAACGTTATGACGTTTCACCTACAATGTTAGCTGTAATATGTGGGATCAGAGAAGGAGGAATTTGTGTAATAGTTCTCAGTCCTCCTGAAGGGACGACTAATGGCAGAAGAGAAGTGTATCAATAAATTAATTTCTCATAGGACCATCAGTGAGGCTTTAGTGTCTAAATTTTCTATTAATGTTGTTTTCTTTTACAAAACAAAATTGTGCACTTGATGTTGGGACAGACGGGGTTAACATGCTGTTTTGACTCTATATGTAGCTTAATTGTCACTTTAAATTTTAGCTAGAACCTTGGACAAACCTACAAAAAACAATGAGATATTCCTCATAGTATCACAAACAATAAAAACAGGACATATACAACTTAAGCAATATCTTAAGATGTGGACTTGACTGCCAAATGTAGTTGGCAGAGTTAGATGATACCTTAGAAAATCATGAAAACAAGATTTTATTATCTGGAGTCAAAACAAGATTTTTTCATTGTTATTGTTTGATTTTTATTTGGACTATGATTGCTTGGAAAAGATTATCTTGAAAAATGCTGTATTTGTTTTAACCCAATTGATGGTATAGCTAGTTGAAGAAGAAATAATCAGCTTGTCTAAAAAAGCAGAAAAGAGAAATCTAATGCGTCTACCAGAAGTAAATGATATATAGAATAGAGAGATAGTCTAAATATAAACACAGCAAAAAAGGGTATGTTCACTAAACAGTGAATAGAGAGGAAATACATTTTAGACAATGCCCTTTTTTTGCTGTGTCTATATTTAGACTATCTCTCTATTCTATATATCATTTACTTCTGGTAGACGCATTAGATTTCTCTTCTGCTTTTTTTAGATTTATTTTCTTGAGCCCTGGGTGTGGATTTATTTCTTTACCTGTTGTAGTAAGATGTGTATATATATGTATGTATGTATCTATCTATCTATATATATATATATATATATATATATATTTATTTGGTTCTTCATCATTTCTTTATCTATAGGATCGGATTTACTGGCGATGATTTTTATGTTTTTATATGATATCATTGCAACATGTTATCAATGTTCATTTTAGTTCAGTTCCATTTAATATAGTGCCAGATATAAATACATATACAGAATGCACTGTTATGATTACTGAAATTACTAATGAAACTTATATAACTAGGCTAGTTACAGAGGAGGGAGGGCATAGGGCATGGGGCCACTAGCATACTGATGCCACGCAGCACCATTCTTCTACTGTTTAAAAGCAACAGTAGGTATATTGGGATGTCTGATAACGGAGTACTCTCCTCCAGAGAAAGGCAGCAGGCAAGAATTGTACAGTTTCTAGCCTGGTAGCATCTGATAGCAAAGCTTTCCAGGCCAGTAATATTTTCTGAGGCCACATCTCCTGGGGCTGAACAGGTTTGCATACTACGTGACAGATATGTGAGTTTATTGTGCATGCAAAGGCAATTCATCTGTCCTTGTTTCCCAGGTTAAAGTACATCAGTCTTTCCTTGACTCCTTAGAAAACTGGTAGCCAATTTTCTAATTATTAAGTACCAAAGTTCCCTCTTAGGAGGAGTAGTCCCTCTTTGGGACACATTTCAAAACTCAGAGAATATCAAGGAGCTCTACTGCAATAAATCCTCCCTGTAAATGTGTTTAAATGTTAGCTAGTGCTAATAAAATACTTTTTTTAAATCAAAATTATTGGCAAATTACATAAAGACAGGTTATAAAGTCATTTTAATATTCTTGGCAATGCCCTATTCCCTAATTATGCCTGCAGGCACTCCTTCGAAATAACGTGTTTCTCTCGGATATTTAAAGTACTGGGGGATACGTGTTGAATGGAAACTCCCATTATTCATTGCCAAGCATAGGAGTATAACAGGGGTTAAGCATCTGAACTTCTCCAGTAACCTCTCATCAGTTGGGCATAGAGTTACCCCCACCCTCCCACCTCATAGTCCTTGTGCACGCGTTCATTGCATTAAACAGCCACTGTTTCACGCTTAATTGGGAATGAAACTAATGAGATATTTATGACCCTTGGATAACTTTTCCCGCATACTTAACACAGTAGACCCCACTTTAAAAGATTTCACTATTTGGGCCTTGTCTAACTCTTATTTTTAATACAAGCCCTTTTCCTTCACATTCTTATGGAAGTAGCTTTGCCACTTGGTTTTCTGGTTCCTAACTTTTGTTGTAAACATTACATTGTTATGTGAAAGTCTCACACACTGTTTTGTTTTTACTTTAGGAATAAAAACCAGCTGTTATGCTTCAGGCAGCTTAATTAATAGCATAAGGTAATACATAGAAATGACAGTTGCATTTTCAATGGGGTAATATGAACGTGGGGCAGTCAACATCCACATTGTAAATCCATTTCTGTCTGGACTCCTTTCCAACAGGGCACATTTTAATTAATCTACCTGGAGTCTGTTCACTAAACAGCGAGATGTGATGGGTTGACTGCAATATATAGGTCAGCATAGATACGGTAGAAATAAATCTCTACCTCTGATGGAGTTTTTTTTTTCCATCTTTGTATTTATGACTTAGATTGCCAAGTCAACACAACTCACTGTATTGTGAAAAGATCCCTAGGCTTATGATTTTTTTATTTTATTTTATAGTTTGCAATAAAATTATGGAAAGGCTGGTTATATTGTGATACAACATTACATCCCATCTTTTCTTTCCCTTCTTTTCCTTCTTACTCCCTCTTTAACCGTTTTCATTCTATCGTAATTTCTACATTAACTCTATACCCTTTCACTCATTGATTTCCTTGTTCGTTGTTCTCCTTCATTTAACTCTTGCCTATTTTCATTCGTATGTGTAGCGAAGCTCCCTGTACCCCAGCTGGTTACCTCTGAACAGGATTGCTTCCTATCTGGAGTGCGGGAAAAACTGATGCTCTTCTGCCCCAGTCGCTGTGGCTTGACTGGGGTCCTTCTGGCGCTTTTCCAACTGACCAGGCTGCAGCTCTCTTTCTAGGCTGCAGTTCTCTTTCCCTCTGCCTATTCCGCTGCAGCTCTTCTTCCAGGTAGGTATCCACCTCTGCCTACAATGTGATTTATATTGCCTTTACAAAGGCACTTGCGGCTCTTAGGCCTAGCTCTCTTGATTTATCCCAGGACTAGAGGGATCATGCAGCCAGCCAACAGATATGACAACTCTGTGGCTGGGATACCTAAACATGCACACAGGACACCGTTCCAAATGGAACTTACATGCAATACTTTATTTTACTTGGGACTAGCCCATACATTCATTACATGCTGTGACAAACATAATACAATTCAAATAACCAAAATATGTCACAAAATTTACAGGAAATTATAATAACAGATTTATAAAGGGATGGGGAAGACCTTAATTAACAGAACATATCTCTACTGCCTGTAGAATTAGCAATATGCAAATCTACCCGAATATGCAAATTGGCAATCCGTGCTATTCAGGTAGTGCTTACAGCGGTTGCTAGATACTTGCAACCAACAGGTGGCGCTGTACAGGCTCCACAGTCAAATCCACATAGTAGATTGCAAGCATTAGCAAGACAGGAGAACACACTAACATTTAACCCCCAACAACCACAATACACACACACCCTGCACCCACAATGGGCACAGGGTGACTTAAACATAGGAATAGTCCAGGGTCCTACATAAAATGTTCTAATGAAACCCCAGGTGATGGTGACTACCGTCACAGTATGTTCACCTTCATTTAATTTACTCATCATTTCTTCTGCTTTTTGGTTCTATGCACCCTGTTAAATCCTTACAAGATTTTCAATAAGCCTTACATTTGCCATCATTCCTACCACCCTAATTTTTACTATTCTTTCCATTCCTTCCTTCATTTAACTATCCCACTTTTTATTTCATTCTTACCAGTTTTTTCTTTCAATTATTTTATTTATTTTTGTTTAGCCAGTGATCTCAATGCTCTCTATTCAGCCTTCCATTTTTGACAATTCGTGTCTGCCTCTTTCTTATTTGATTGCTGCATTTCTATACATCACCTTTAAATTATACCTCCATCCCTTTCTCTTTCATTTTATGCTCTAGCTCAGTGGTTCCCAAACCAGTCCTCGAGAGTCCAGGTTTTGTCAATATCTACATTGGAATAAAACAGGAACATTTATAAATCCTGTATTTTTGGTGGGCCACGAGGACTGGTTTGGGAACCACTGCTCTAGCTCACTTCTATATTGAAAATGCTTTATGGTAACACTCCCCCATGCTTTATGGATCACTTAGTACATTACTCAGTCTTCCTTGCAACATCCTGCAAAATGCTACCCACAACTGTCCCAAGGATTTGCTGGAGCATATAGGTGCCTGGTAGGAGTCTCTCTTCCCATTGGTTGGTGGAAAAAATATTTCTTTACGTATCTATGTTTGCTATTCCATGAATTGATGCTACTGTAAGGAAGTTTCTTGTTATCCCATTCCCTGTAGATGCCCATGACCAGGCAGGAACCAAATGGGGCAATACTTGATGTCCTTGTTAAAAACATAAACAATCCGAATCATAGAACAAAGAAGGACAGAGGAACAAAAGAACAAGTAAAAAAAAAGCAGAAAAGGCTCTTGGTGTTAGAAAGGAGAAAAGGTGGGTAAAGAGTTGGAAATACACTATTAACTGAAACCACATGATCAAAAAAAAGAAAAAAGGGTTTATTTATGGGTCTTTAAACACTACAAATAATTAAATTATTTTAGACAGAGCAACACAGTATGCTTCAGCTTGCTCGTTGTTCATTTATCATAATTATGGTATAGTACTGTTTATAAGTTAATGATTTGTATCAGTGAAGGATTCAGAGTGCACTTTTATATTAATAGTTTTTCCAAGTTATGTACTTGGACCTTTCATTTCTCAAAGACCCAAGTATATGGACTGCTAACTATCTATGTTATGCAAATATTAGCTATCATCTCACCCACTACATCTAAATCAGATTAGTTTGAGGACAACTTGCCTTTTATATTGGCCTGTTCGTTTAGAATCCCCCAACCCAAGCAGTTTTCAATTTGTGAAGGCACGCACAATTGCTGAGATGCAGGCACATAAATTAATGATTTGTGCCTCTAATTCTATGGAATATTCAGCAATAAAAATGTCATATGAAAACAGAGTACTATTCAGTATTTTGCCCTAGACCTTTAATGGGAAACAACAAATAAAACAGGTTTGGGTTGATGGGACTCCAGGGAGTCGATAATTCTGTTCCAGGAGTCTTAACCCTATATGTACTGCTGAGAGAGTTCAGTAGACTAACAGAAGTTGCTCTGCAACACAAATCGGTGTATCAGGGCCTCAAAAAGAGACAGCATGGCTTCATATCTTTAGATACTCTCTTCCTGTGCAGTTTGTGGATCCCAGGACCCCATCTCTGCTTTCTTTGGTGTTAAAAGAATACCTATGGATTTCTCAGATGCACTGCATGAGAAAAGTCTGAGACTCCTAAATTAACACACTCGAAAAACTGGCATTAAAGGGCACTTTAGTCACCCGAACAGCTACAGCTTAATGTAGTTGTTCTGGTGAGTATAATAATTATATGTAGGCATTTTCATGCAAATACTGCACAGTGTTTACATTGCCCCTAGGGACACCTCTTAGTGGCCACTCCTCAGATGGCCACTGGAGGTGCTTCCTAGCTCAGTGCTGCACAGTAGGCAGCAGTGCCGTTCAGCGTTTTACACACTGCATTGGGACGTTGAATTTTCCTCATAGAGATGCATTGATTCAAGGAGGTGCTGATTGGTCAAAATGGAATTTGGCTCCGCCCCTTGCCGATTTTAGCCAATTCAATGCTTTCCCTAGGGGAAAGCATTGGATTGGCTAAAAATTAATTTGCAATTCTGATGATGTCACCAATGGGGAGGAACTAGCTCTGCCGGAGGACCCGCACGGCCCTGGAAATAAGGTGAGCTTTAGTAACTTTTAAGGAGGCTGGAGGAGGGGGGCAAACCACCTAAAAGTGGGTTAATCACTATAGGGTCAGGAATACATGTTTATGTTCCTATCCCTATAGTGTTCCTTTAAGATAATTATATACATAAATAAAAGTGGACTCTGAGGGTTTGGCAGCCAATCACACCTCCAATATTTTCAAGAATGTAATTTATGTTTTCTAAATGTATGTTTTTAAATATGTTTTAATATATTTTTAATTACACCCTAGTGACAGTCTATATGACAGTTCTAAACAACTACAATGTTCTCAGTTAGTCAGATAGTACCGTAATAAATTCAAAGAAAAGTAAATTTTTACATTTTGCCATAAATCCACCCCCAGTGGCTGTCAGAGTGATAGTCACTAGAGGCACTTCCTCTTTGAGGACTTTCAATTCAATTGAAAGTCTTCACGTTCGGTGTCATGATGTCGCTCGCCCAGCACACCAGTCCCTGACAGCAGCAGGGCAGCCCACCAGGAAACTTCCCGGTGGGCGCCCCCTCCAGGTCGGCGACCCAGGCCAGGGCCGGCCTTAGGGGTGTGTGAGCTGTGTGGCCGCACAGGGCTTCATGAAGCAGGGGGCGCAAAAAAAATAAAAAATTGGCGGGCGGAGCTTACCGTGCGGCGTGGCGGAGCTTACTGTCCAGCGGGAGCGGAGCTAAAAGTGCCGTGTAACTGCTGCAGGGGAAGCAGAAAGGAGTCCCTGCTTCCCCCATCAACCAGAAGCCAGGAGCTGCACTACTCCCACCTCCAAAATAAACAGAGGTAACTATGTGTGATTGTCTGTGTGACTGTTTGTGTGTGTGTGTGTGACTGTCTGCCTGTGTGTGTGTCTGTGTGTGTGACTGTCTGTCTGTGTGTGTGACTGTCTGCCTGTGTGTCTGTGTGTGTATGACTGTCTGCCTGTGTGTCTCTGTGTGTGAGTGTCTGCCTGTGTGTGTTTCTGTGTGTATGACTGTCTTCCTGTCTGTTTGTCTGTGTGTGTCTGTGTGTGACTGTCTGCCTGTGTGTGTGTCTGTGTCTATGTGTATGACTGTCTGCCTGTGTGTGTGTGTGTGTGTTTGTGTAACTGTGTGTCTGTGTGTATGACTGTCTGCCTGTGTGTGTCTGTGTGTATGACTGCCTGTGTGAGTTTGTGTGTGTGACTGTGTGTGTATTTGTGTCTGTGTGTGTGACTGTCTGCCTGTGTTGTGTGTGTGTGACTGTCTGCCTGTGTGTGTGTGTGTGACTGTCTGCCTGTCTGTGTGTGTGTGTGTGTGTGTGACTGTCTGCCTGTGTGTGTGTGTGACTGCCTGCCTTTGTTGTGTGTGTGTGACTTTCTGCCTGTGTGTGTGCGTGACTGTCTGCCTGTGTGTGTGTGTGTGACAGTCTGCCTGTTTTGTGTGTGTTTTTGTGGCTGTCTGCCTGTGTGTGTGGCTGTCTGCCTGTGTGTGTGTGACTGCCTGCCTCTGTGTGTGTGTATGTCTTCCTGTGTGTGTATGGCCGTCTGCCTCTGTGTGTGTGTGTGGCTGTCTGCCTGTGTGTATGTGTGTGGCTGTCTGTGTGTGTTTGTGTATGTGTGTGGCTGCCTGTGTGTGACTGTCTGCATGTAAGTATGTGTGTGTAAGACTGTATGTGTGGCTGTGTGTGTGTGTGTGTGTGTGTGTGGCTGTCTACCTGTAATTGTGTGTGTGTGTTCATCTACCTGTAACTATGTATGTGTGTTACTGCCTGTACCCGTGTGTTTCTGCCTGATCCTGTGTATGTGACTATCTGCCTGCGACTATGTGCATGTGGTGGATTTGACAGTGTATATGTATAACTGTGTGCATCTGACTGTGGGACTGTGTGCACATAACTCTGCAAAAATATACACCTGCATTCAAAACACAGGCATAAATGCATGTTTTAATTTGAATTTAATAACCATCACACACAGCCAATAAACCCAGCACAAATATCACATACAATCAATACACGCATATCACACACTGTTAATACACCCATTACAAATGTCACACACAGCCAACACATAGCATACATTTCACACACAGTCATCACACCTATCACATACACAGACAACACAAACATTACATCATACATGGATGACAGGGGGGGGGGGGGGGTTGCTGTGAAGATTTTTGGCACAGGGCACCTAAAGGCCTAATGGAAGTAACGGCCCTGTACATAATGGGAGACACTGTTATACTAGTGTCTGTGGCACGTTAGGTAACATTCGACACACCAGATGTTGTGGACTACATCTCCCCTAATGCTTTGCCAGCATTATAAGTGTAAGAGCATTAAAAGAGATGTAGTCCACAAGTGTACCTGTGCACTCTTTCTTTAGATGGAAACTCACATTAAACTAAGCCAGTCTATACACTGGCAAATGTAACTGTTCAATCAGAATGAAGTGCTATATGTTATGTGACATTTACAATGTTTCATAAAGTGCCCCATTGATGCATATTGTTCACTGGAAAATCTAGCGAGTCTGTGTGTGACACATCACTGATTGTGGTCAAAAATGCTTTTTAAACAATTGCTCATGAAAGAAAAGCCTATTAGCCAACAATACAAATCCATCCTTAACCCCTACTGAATGAGGTGCGATGCACACAAATAACAGACAAGTTTTGTAGCACTTTTCCATTGTTATTTTATTTTTGGTGTGGTGTAAGATGTTCTGTCCAATTATCATCTTCCTAATCCCTTTTTAGGCACTTTGGGAATTACAAATAATTGAATGTTCAAGCAAATGTAAGAATCCACATAAAATAGCTATTATTTACTAAAGACAATTTGGGCAGGATTTGGTTTGTGAACCTTTATTTGCAAGTATGATAACAGAATCCAAATATGGTACAACTAATGTAATCAGACAAATCAAACTGGCTCAAAAATTTGCCAACTGATGCACTGCCAAATATATACTTAATAAAAATAAATAACAAGTAGAAACCAATAGAGGGCAAAAAGAATGAGGTGTAAAAAAAAAAGCATACATTTTATTATTTTATATGTTTATAAAAAAAAAATATATAAATATACACACACAAATATATATATATATATATATATATATATATATATATATATATATATATATATATATATACATATACACACACCATATTTTTCCGTGTTTAAGACGCTCCCAGGGCCGCCATCAGGGCATGACAGCCGTGACAATTGTCACGGGCCCGGCGGTCCTGGGGGGGCCCGGCCCGCGGCCGGATTGCTGGTGCGGGCCGGGACTGAGAAGAGGACTCATTTGTCGGGCGGGCTCGAGTCTCGACAGTAGGGGGGCCCAGCAGCTTAGCCTCTGTGCCGCTGGATGCTGGGCCCCCCTGTGTGCCGCCGGGAGAGAGCTGCCTGTCACCGTGCACTGTGACTGCAGACAGTGCACAAAACGGATCCCTGTGACTCCTGTCTGCAGCTCCGCCTCCACGGGTGCAGAGCTGCAGACCATGATTGATTGTCAGCGAGCTCAGCCAATCAGAGCTCGCGAGACAATCTCCACATGGTCTGACTGCAGCTCTGAACCCGTGGAGGCGGAGCTGCAGACAGGAAGGAGAGCATGGGACCACGAGGGTGCTGCTGCTGCAGGAAAGAAGATCACCAGGGACAGAGGTAAGTTATTTTATTGTCTCACTCTCACTGCCAACCTCCCCTCACTGCCACCCTCACCTCCCCCACTCACTGCCACTCTCACCTTCCCCACTCACTGCCATCCTCCCTTCCCCCATCACTGCCACCCTCCCCACTCACTGCCACCCTCCCCACTCACTGCCACCCTCCCCTCCCCACTCAATGCCAGTCTGACACCCTCACCCCCCCACTCACTGCCACCCTCACCTCCCCCCATCACTGCCATTCTCCCTTCCCCCCATCACTGCCACCCTCCCCACTCACTGCCACCCTCCCATCCCCACTCACTGCCACCCTCCCTTCCCCCACTCACTACCATCCTCCCTTCCCCCACTCACTGCCATCCTCCCTTCCCCCACTCACTGCCATCCTCCCTTCCCCCATCACTGCCACCCCACTCACTGCCACCCTCACCTCCCCCACTCAGTGCCAGTCTGCCACCCTCACCTCCCCCATTCACTGCCACCCTCACCTCCCCCACTCACTGCTACTCTCACCTCCCCCACTCACCTGCCACCCTCCTGCTGCTGCAGGAAAGAAGATCACCAGGGACAGGGAGTCACTTCACTCTTGAGGTAAGTTAATTTATTGTCTCACTGCCACCCTCCCCTCACTGCCACCCTCACCTCCCCCACTCACTGCCATCCTCCCTTCCCCCCATCACTGCCACCCTCCCCTCCCCCCATCACGGCCACCCTCCCCTCCCCCCATCACGGCCACCCTCCGCTCCCCCACTCAATGCCAGTCTGCCACCCTCACCTCCCCCACTCACTGCCACCCTCCCTTCCCCCATCACTGCCACCATCCCTTCCCCCCATCACTGCCATCCTCCCTTCCCCCATCACTGCCACCCTCCCCACTCACTGCCACCCTCATCTCCCTCCACTCACTGCCACCATCCCCTCCCCCACTCAATGCCAGTCTGCCACCCTCACCTCCCCCACTCACTGCTACCCTCCCCTCCCGCAATCACTGCTACCCACACCTCCACTCACTCACTGTCACCCTCACCCCCACACAAAGTCATCCCCTTTACCATGCCACACTCACATCTATCCCTGCTAATCCTGTATCACACTCCCCTCCAACAACGTTGCCACACTCACATTAATACATCCAATCCTGTCACACTCAACACCTTTCGCTCTGCCACACTCACCATGTCATAATAATCCCTCAATCCTGTCACACTCCATCCTCCAACCATGCCACACTAGCACCAAATGCTGTCACACTCACTGATTCACACTTCAACCATGTCACACTGAACCTGAATATTAATCCTCCTTAAAGGGACACTCCAGGCACCCAGACCACTTCTGCCCATTGGAGTGGTCTGGGTGCCAACTCCCACTACCCTTAACCCTGCAAGTGTAATTATTGCAGTTTCATAAACTACAATATTTACCTTGCAGAGTTAACTCCTCTAATGGCGGTCTTCTAGACTAGACAGCCACTAGAGGACACTTCTGTGTTTATAGCACATCAAAAGTGTGCTATAACGGCACAAGACGTCCTCACGCTATGTGAGGACCTCCAGCGTCGCTGAAATCCCCATAGGAAAGCATTGAAAGCATTTTTCAATGTTTTCCTATGGGGAGGTCTAATGCGCGTTTGTTTGTGTGCGTCTCCCCCGCCGACGGCTGCGCATGCTCTATAGGTCTCCCCGTCTGATGTCGGTGGGGGAGGAGCGTGAGTGGATCCTGACCCAGCGCCGAGGGACATCGACGCTGGATACAGGTAAGTCACTGAAGGGGTTTTAACCCCCTCAGCAACTTGGGATGGGGGGTGGGAGGGAGAGGGGACCTGCAGTGTTTTCCTGGAACTGGAGTGTCCCTTTAACCCCTTAAAGGACCACTCTAGGCACCCAGACCACTTCCGCTTAATGAAGTGGTCTTGGTGCTAGGTCCAGCTAGGGTTAACCCATTTTTTTTATAAACATAGCAGTTTCAGAGAAACTGCTATGTTTATAAATGGGTTAATCCAGCCCTCAAAGCCTCTAGTGGCAGTTCTTGCCCCGCGTGCGCATTCAGCCGAATGGGAGGAGAGGAGGAGGATCGGAGGAGAAGAGCTCCCCGCCCGGCGCTGGAGAAAGGTAAGTTTTAACCCCTTTCCTCTCCCCAGAGCCCGGTGGAAGGGGGACCCTGAGGGTGGGGGCATTATTATTATTCCAGATGTTTGGTCCTTAAGGGGTTAAGCATGCGTGGGATATGCATAAGGCTATCCTAACTATAAGATAAGGCCAGGGACTAATGAAAGTATTTAGAAAATTGGGCAGACTAGGTGGGCCGAATGGTTCTTATCTGCCGTCACGTTCTCTGTTTCTATTAACACCCCTCATCCTGTTACACTCCCTCCTCCAACTATGTCACACTCATCCCCAAATCTTTCCCTGAAACACTCACCCTGTCACTTTAAGCCCCACATTCACCCCAATTCTGTCACACTCTACTTCTCTCATTCTGTCACGCTCACCCCCACCCCTGTCTCTTTCACGCCCCTCGCCCTGTCACCAGTGGTCTATCCTGGTTTTGTGCTGCCCTAGGCAGGACAAAACTCAGGCGCCCCCTGGAAAATGCCGCCCAAGGCAAATGCCTTGTTTGCCTCGCGGCTAATACGCTCCTACCTGTCACACTTACTCTGCCAAGTTAACCCTATATTCCCCCTTCACAGTTACACCATGAAGACAGTAATCATACACAGTCGTGAAATATAGCTTCTCCATAAACACAATGCACAAAGATCACAATCAGCCCCCCATACATACGAGCTTCCACTTGCTCACATGGTCCCAGACACACACATGCTCACAGAGACACACATTCACTTACAAGGATACTTGCTGTCTGACACACACTCTCAGACACATTTAGAAATACACAGAGCCAAATGCACATTGTGAATGTATGTTTGTTTGTGTGTTTCTCTGTGCATCAGTGTGTGTGTTTGTTTCTTGTTGCTCAGACCTTGCGACTGATGGACACCTGCAATTTTCCTGAAAGGTGAGTATTTCTGCCTGTTACATGACCACGTACGTGCTTGTAACTTCCTAGGACATCTGAAGATTACTACATTGGTAAGTTGTATTAAAACACATAGAGCAAGTCAATTTGTGTAACATTTGTTTGCACTGCACTATTTGCACATTGTTGTATATATTTGCTCATTGTTTCCTGCGTTATTTGTTCTGTTAGGGGCCCGAAAATTTCTGGTGGCGGCCCTGGACGCTCCCATGTATAAGACAACCCCTATTTTTTGAGCCAAAATAAATCAATATTTGACTTCTGATGAGAGAAACCCACTTCTGATTCTCATGCCTCCCCTGTGCTATGGTACTGCTATGGTACTCTCTGAAGTTAATGGCTCTATAGTCCATGCTGGGAGACTACAGCTCCCACAATACTGCAGGTGGTCCCTGATCCCCAATGTCTCCCCCATAAATATAAATCAGAAAGCTAGGCCTACCTGAGGTGGATCAAATCTTAATATGGCTGCTCCTTTTATGGTGTGGCATGTCTCTGGAGCTCCATTGATGGTAGTGCTGATGTCTGCGGCAGGTCCTATACTTATAGGGACTTCTTCCTCCTTGCCACAGCATTCAGAAATGGATCGGCTGGAGGAAGGACAGGTATGTGTGTGCGCCGTGGCACACTGAAATGCGGCAGGTGCCATCTTTTCAGCATTTTTTTTTTAACCCCTGCAGTGACATTCCGTGTAAAAGACGACCCCAATTTTAGACAATTTTTTTTTAGAAAAAAAACAAGTCTTATACATGGAAAAATACAGTATATATCTTCATATATATTATGATATTATATGTAGTGAAGATATATACCACATATAAAAAAGTAGGATCAGTAAAACATATGTAATGAAGATACATTCCATAAATATATATAATATATATCTTCATTATATAAAATGTTTTACTGCTGCTATTTTTTTCACTCTTGGTCATTTCTCACTTGATCTGTAAATAAAATCAACATTTAGTGGCCGTCCCAAAACCATCAATCATCTTTTTTTTTTAATCAAACATCCACGAAAGGAAATCCAAATCACAAAACAAATAAAATGTTTCGTCCATTGTCCATTTATTTTGTTTCTTGATTCATCCATATAATGTTTCGGAGTTATAGATTTCGGATACATGTCGATCGCCCATAAATTTGGACTAATCACAATTTGATTGAGCATGGGATATGGTAGGGTACCAGCTTAATGGTGATACCCAAAGCCACAGTTTTGGCAAGGTGTATGTAACTGTGATGAAGTAAATAGACTTTGGTGTACGTACCTTCATCTCCCAGTCCCATGGTACAGATAAGGCAAATAAGTCGTATTTGCTAATTTTATTAAATGCACTATTTTATAGAATGTTTATAAATCATGTGCAGTAAAGAAAGAATGCAAATTTGCAGCCTGAGATGTTTCATAAAAAGTGACTTTGTTTAGCACAGCCGATATAACCCCTAATAAAAACTTGCATGAATAATTTCATAGCATGTATGTCTTCTAAATTGTTAAAAAGAAATCTCTCTCTCTCTCTCTCTCTCTCTCTCTCTCTCTCTCTCTCTCTCTCTCTCTCTCGTTTAAATGTGAAGAGTTGATCAAATTAATTTTGGGAACCTATTGTTTTATCTGAATCTTCTCCGAAGCCTCTGCTTGGCTACATATTGTTCCTTCTGAAACATTTCCAATAAATATACCCCTACCCTATCTCACAATCCTTTTAGCTGATTTATTTTTCTTTAACTTGCTTTCTTTTTTTTCCATGTGTCTATGAACCCCCCCCCCCCCCCCCCCCCCAGTAATTTATTGCTCCACTGCTCTGTTGCAGCCCCTATGAAGTTTTCTCCTAATTGCAGAGTGAAAATGCTTATAATAAATGGCCTAGATGAGGCACTTGAGAATACAGAGATCATCCGAGGGTGTCTGCGGGAACTGATCTTTTGTCTGGTTTGGGGAATAGAGGTCATGGACTGAGCTGGTGTTCTGCTGCCCTGGGAATTTATTGCCATCAGATAAGACTAAAGTCAATACAATAAAGGCCACTGGTAAAAACAACAGATGGAATTGTCGTCTTTTTTCACTCTGCCAGTTTTAGAAAAAAATACAATTGAACTTCTTCAAAGATAGTCCCATAATCTGTCAAAGCAAAGCAGTGCTGAGCTGTTAAAGGGATTACTACTGGATCAATGTACATGCATTGATAACTGTGTTTCTTACTTCTGCATACATTTTCTATCACACTTTCAGTAGTGCTAGAGTCTTTTTTTTAAATTATATATACTTTGTAATTCATTTAATTGTTTTTGCAAGACTGCTTTTTGAACACTGTCAGACATATAATGCTAGAAAAACAAATGTTTTTTTTTTTTTTGCACAACACACATTTTCTGTTGTCCTTATAGTCTGTGTACAGTTTGCAGGGCAAGACAAGCAATCTTTATCCCCCAATGCTGTCTTCCATTTGATGAAATAATGTATTGTTGGAGGCACAGGCGTAACTAGAAACCACGGGGCCCCAGTGCAAAAACTTCCCTGGGGCCCCCCATCCATCTACACCCTGCTGCCCTCCCCATACGTCTACCCTCCCAAAAGTTGTCCCTCCCACACATGCAGACAAACAGATACACATGCAGACACACACATAGACACACAAACACATATACAGAGACACACACATTATAATTATGTTATTATTTATATAACGCCAACAAATTCCACAGCACTTTACAGTGGGTGGACGAACAAACATGTAGTTGTAACCAGACAAGTTGGATACACAAGAACAGAGGGTTGAGGGCCCTGCTCAACAAGCTTACATGCTAGAGGGAGTGGGGAAAAGTGACACAAAAGGTAAGGATAGTATTAGACTAATGACAGTTGCAACACACATACACACAGACACACACATACAGGCACACATACATACAGACACACACACACACACACACATATATACAGACAGACAGAAACACATACATACAGACATACACATACAGACACACATACATACACACACACACACACACAGACAGAAGCACACAGAAAGACACACATACATACAAACACACATACATAAAGACACACATACAGAGAAACATTCATACAGACACACTTACACAAACACACACACATACATACAAACAAACACACATATATAAAATGTTTTAGTTACCCTCCTGTTTCCTACCTTTTAGGTGCAGGAGGGTGACTTTCATGGGGTCCAGTGGCACAACCTGATAGGAGTCAGGGTTCCCACTATGACCTCTTCACAGTGGGCCTGGTCGCGCTGTTAAAGCACCCCAGCGCTGACCGGGGCCCTGGAAATTAATTTCCATTGGCTGGCCCTAAGAGCATGGGCTACCCGATGGGTCCCTTAACATGTAGCCCCGGCGGTTCTACTGTGTGGACCAGGGCCACAACACATGGCAGCGGGCATTGCGGTGGCAGGGGTCCGCAGGGCGACTGGACCCTCCGGAGTGGCGGGCCCGGTTGCAGCTGCGACCCATGTGACTACGGTAGTTCCGCCACTGGTTGGAGGTGATGAACTGCTGCTTACATTTCTAACATAAGCAGTAAACAGCTATTGTATTTTGTTAGTTAATTTGCTTCCTGAGGCCTAACTTAATCTGTTTGCATTGCATTTTATCTTCAGCTCTTGTGATTATGGGATTGCCCTTAGTGACACTCATGAATCCTGCAAGATCACTAAGGAAGAGGTGGTTTTGTATGTATGTGTACGGACTACTTTGTCTCATGTCCCAGGTTGACAATACTTGACAAAAGGTGGAACTTCTGCCATCAAGTTTTGTCAATTCTTGCAGTTGTCGCTGGGGATGATTGTGGAAATAGGGCATTTTCTAACAGATTTTGTGTGTTGGTCTATAAAGAATTCCATGGTCTGATGGGATCCTACATAGACTTTAGTGTTGTACTCTGTACATATGCAAAAGTACAGTGCTGAATCTACTCCTGGCACCTGAATAAAGAAGGTGGTGGCACCCGTTGTGGACAGCGTTTGGTAAATATATTTACTTTCTGCTACAACACTGGGTAGATGCATACTAAGTAGCAGGTCTGCCATCAGAAATTTTGGGGCCCCTTAAGTCCTGGGCCTCTGACGCTTGCCACCAATTATACACACAAGGTGCACCCCTGAGTCCGCCCCCAAGGATAAGTAAAGTCAAAGCAGTGTGTGTTTATAGTGGATGTAGTGTATGTCTGTATAGTGGATAAAGTGTGTGTATTTGTATAGTGCATGCAGACTGTGCAAACGTGTGTACATAGTGAATGTAGAGAGAGTGTGTGAGGAAAGTAGATGCAGTATGTGTAGTGGATGCAGTGTTTGTGCAGTGGATGCAGTGTCTGTGTAGTGGATGCAGTGTGTTTAGTGGATGCATTGTCTGTGCTTGTGTAGTGGATACTGTGTGTGTAGTGAATACAGTGTCTGTATAGTGCATGCAGTGTTTGATTGTAGTGCTTATAGTGGATGCAGTGTCTGTCTAGTAAATGTAATGTCTATGTTTGTGTAGTGGATGCGGTCAGCGTAGTGGATGCAGTGTCTTTGTGTCTTTGTTTGTGTACTGGATGCAGTGTGTCATGGATGCAGTGTCTATGTTTGTGTATTGGTTGCAGTGTGTTTGTGGTTTTAGCTAATGGGGGTTAGGGCAGGGGGTATTGAGCTAGATTCCCTGGTGGGTGGGTGGCAAAGCAGGTTGTAAACTGAAGAGGATTCTATATCTTCCACCTCCGGCAGCCAGGCAGCTGGTCCTCTACTTTTCTGTGGGTTTCCATGGAAACCCACGGCAACGGCCTCACGGCACGGCAACGGTCTCACGGCTCTCAACTGGGGGTGGAACTCTATTTATACATAAATATACATATATACACATATATATACATATCAGTATTTGCTCTCTCTCTATATATAGTGTTCAAGTAGAGATTGTAGACGTATTAGTCCAGTGATGTAGATGTAAAAAACAGATAAAATTCAAATCTTGTAATACCTTTTTTATTGGACTAACAGAAAGGGAGGTTCTCCCGAAAGCTTGTCATTAAAAAATTCTGTTAGTCCAATAAAAAAGGTATTACAAGATACAAATTTTATCTGTTTTTTACATCGATCTATCTATCTATCGATCTATCTATCTCAATATATATATGTATGTACAGCGCTACGGAATTTGTTGGCGCTATATAAATAATAAAATAATAATAATAAATATAGATATATATTGAATAATGGATATATACATATATATATACATAATGGATATAATGGATATATACATATATATATATATATACATATATGCACATTAGCAGTATAGAGCCCAGGCCCACCTGGCCCTCTGGGCGACCTGGGCCTCATACAGCTGTATTTGTATTGACTGTAGTCCCTGATGGTGGCCCTGCTAACTGGTAATGTCACCTTCAGGGGTCCTTGCAAAATATTTAGGTGACAAAGCTGCTTTTTAAGTTACCGTACTGAAGATTTGTGGAATTCATTTAAAATGAAAACAACCATTTTATATTGTGACCACTGAACGCTCATCAAAATCTTACATTACAATCTTTTTGTTTGCTTTTTTTATATCACACACTGTTGACATAGTGGTTTATATACTGAGTCTGCATGTGTGACCACCCTTCTGCCATATCTGGTGGGTACATAAGAAGGTGCCAAGAGGTATGGAGAAATAAACAGAAGGACACACAGAGGTCAAGAGGTTTTGCTGGTTTACTAATTATACAGGATGCTTATCAAATAAAGGGAAGAAAATGCATTCTGATTTTAAAGGTACTTAGTTCGTGCTAATCTGTAAGTACTCAGTCACTAAATGTTGACAACACATGTGAATGGGCTTTATGTCTTTAATTCAAAATAATATCATAATAATAATCATAATGTGAAATATGCTGTTATTTGGACCATAGCTGGTAACCTTAAATTGTTATTCCAACCACCAAAACCACTTCAGTAAATTCAATCTCATTGAAACACTGCACATATAGAGATTAATCCCTTAGCTGCCAGAGATCTAACTCCACCAGCATCACTTAACAGCCCAGAACTAAGTTTTGTGCTGGCCAATGTCAATTTTGTGCAAAACTGGCATCTGACACCAACATGCAGAGTGCTGCTTCCACAAAGCCAATGGCCACTTGTGCCACCCCTGTGACAACTGGAAGAGATGTCAAGAAGAATGATCGGGCTTCAGGGAGAAATTGGACTCTACAATGAAACAGAGGTGAATTTTATTTATCTTTTAAGTTTGGGCTGGCTGACCACATCACAAAATCTTGTCAAAGGTTGGAGTAACCCTTTAAACAATAACTGTCTATTTAAGAAACTCAAAATTTAGGAAAGTTTAGGTATTAAATATCTAAACATTTGAGGGAAATAATAGACCACCTTTGTATAATAGTAATTAATTTTAATAAATCTACACCAGCATTGTTCCCTTGTTCAAATTAATAATTTAAAAAAATTGAACACAAATCAGATTTCAAGATACTGGCCTCAGAATAGCAATACTAATGCATACATTTCTGGTTTCCCATGTACATAATGGATATTCTGTGCTCAAAAGCATGATTAAGATCTTATATTCAGAAAGTTATTTAAAACAAAAGAGAATGTATGTTTTTGAAGTTTTATGAAAATATTATAGTTCTAGGCAACACCTGGTGGGTATCTGAATACTGAAACACCTAGCATCGGTTATGTTGCATAACATAGCTTTTCAGAAATTTTAAGTTTACGTTTCTTTTTTTCCCTCAAGTAAAAAAACCAAATGTGTGCAGGCAATGAGTATAAAATAAAGAAAATCATTAAAAAAGAAATCCCTTTTAAGGATTTTGTTCTCTAAACTCCAAATTGCAGTGAATTGAAGACTACATTGTAAAATCGAGGCACAAATAGAAAAAAGGTCAATAATTCTCCAACTCATCTATAGTCATTACATTTTTCTGTTCAGTTTTAATTTACTATCGTACAGTGTTTAGTGAATAAGTATATTATAGCGTACCCAATAAACGTGAAATTGCTTAGAATTGACCAGAAATTACATATTTTAGACTTAAAAAAAAGCTGAGCTAATGTGTAATTCCCTAGTCAATGTTTAACAGTTTAAGCATTGCTATTTAATCATGCAAATTTCGATTCGTCCAAATTTAGGCCAATTGGAGGTTTGGCTGAATTTTGTTATATGGCCGTATAATTGAACAAACCACTAGTGCAATGGACAAGCATGTCTATTTACTTCGGTTCTACCAGTTCCACTAGTGGCGCCGAAAGAAAGATGATTAATGGTTAGGGGACAGCCACTGATTAACAGTTAAAAAAAAATTTTGAACTAGGATAAAAATTATCTTATTGTTATCTACATGTTGGACTGTAATTATATGCTTAATGCCATATACCTGCAATTTTATTTGAGCTAGATAAATTGAACCCTTTTCCTAGTATGACCTGTAAAGTTGATGAAGATCAGTTTTGTGAGCAATAGATTTCATTTCCAAAGCCAAAGACCTTTGAGTTCTGCTGTTTCTACAACATTGTTCATGTTGTGCAATTAAGCACCTCTGTATCTACTTCTCCCTAATATTAGGCTTACCTACTGGCTAATTTTATATGGGCACAGCTGGTGTTTTCTACTGCTCAGTTCAACAGCTGCAGCAAAACCAAACATTTAAATTGTTTATACCTGATCAGGAGGCCTGTCTCTAGGTGCATAGATTGACACGTGTCACTACAGATGTTTGCTACATAGGTCAGCAGCCCACATCAGCAATTAGTGCTCAGTGGAACATTTCACATCCAGCATCAGGCAATTCAGAGCAGTCTGTTGGACAATACTGCGGGTGATCATTTGGCCACAGTCTATCCATTAATGGATGCAATGTAAAGATCAGCCTGACTGACTGACTGAGAGAGTGTGTGAGTTGCAGGAGGAGTGTAGCAGGCATTGGGAGAGATCTGCAAGAGAAGGATCACAGGGTAAGGCAGCCCTATCTCAGATCATTAACTGGTCGGCCATACACAGTATACCAAACCACACAAGACTACGCACACACTCACTGTATACACATACTGCCACAAACACACACTAACACACTAACACACACTGCTACACATTCTCAATACTGTACACACAAACTGCTACACATACACACACAGTCAGACATAGCACACACATTGTAAGAAGTTTTTTTTGAGAGTTAGGGAATTTTCCCCTTCCAGATATTTTTTCCCTTATATGTCACTCCCTGTGATACTGCATAACATTTGGTGACTTAATTTCCTGTGAAGTCATGAACATATCATTAATTATGCAAATTATTTTTTTACTAAGAAAGGTGACAACCCTAGCTAATATAGATAATAATTTCTAATAATATAACGTGTGTATCTGGATGCCATTAGCAGGCATGGAACCCCAGCAATAATTTACAATATAATATACCGTATATACTCGAGTATAAGCCGACCCGAATATAAGCCGAGGCCCCTAATTTTACCCCAAAAAACTGGGAAAACTTATTGACTCGAGTATAAGACTAGGGTGGAAAATGCAGCAGCTACTGGTAAATTTCTAAATAAAATGAGATCCTAAAAAAGTTATATTAACTGAATATTTATTTACAGTGTGTGTATATAATGAATGCAGTGTGTGTGTGTGTATGAATGCAGTGTGTATATGAATGCTGTGTGTGTATGCAGTGTGTGTATGAATGCAGTGTGTATATAATGAATGGAGTGCAGTGTGTGTATATGAGTGCAGTGTGTGTATATGAGTGCAGTGTGTGTATGAGTGCAGTGTGTATGCAGTGTGTATATAATGAATGCAGTGTGTGAGTGCAGTGTGTATATAATGAATGCAGTGCAGTGTGAATGCAGTGTGTATGTATGAGTGCAGTGTGTATGTATGAGTGCAGTGTGTATGTATGAGTGCAGTGTGTGTATGAATGCAGTGTGTATGTATGAATGCAGTGTGTATGCAGTGTGTGTATATAATGAATGCAGTGCAGTGTGTGTATGAGTGTGTGTATGAATGTAGTGTGTGTGAGTGCAGTGTGTGTGTGTGTGAGTGCAGAGCATTGGTGGGGGTGGGCATTTTATTAATTATTATTATTTAATTATTATTATAATATATATTTTTTTAATGTTATTATTTTTTTTCTTATTATTATTTTTTTATTTTATTATTATTTTTTTTATTATTTTTTTCTATTTTTTTTTCGTCCCCCCTCCCTGCTTGTTAGCTGGCCAGGGAGGGGGGCTCTCACTCCCTGGTGGTCCAGTGGATGGGCTGTAGGAGGGGGGCTGTCAGGAAGCTGTTACTTACCTTCACCGCAGCTCCTGTCAGCTCCCTTCTCTCTCCTCCGTCCGTGCAGCTCCCAGGTCAGCTCCCTCTGCAAGTCTCGCGGCCGCGCGGAGCGTTGCCACGGTAACCCGTGGCAACGCTCTGACCCCGCGGCTCTCGCGAGAGTTGCAGAGGGAGCTGACCTGGGAGCTGCACGGACGGAGGAGAGAGAAGGGAGCTGACAGGAGCTGCGGTGAAGGTAAGTAACAGCTTCCTGCCAGCCCCCGGTCCATGTCTGTATTATGGCAATATAAATTGCCATAATACAGACAACTGACTCGAGTATAAGACGAGTGGGGGTTTTTCAGCACAAAAAATGTGCTGAAAAACTCGTCTTATACTCGAGTATATACGGTAAGCTATAATATACTTTCTGTGGCTCAGAGGGTTACTATATTTTCATATTCAGTGAAGTGACAATTATCAGGAATTCCACACAAATTCGAAATGAATTTCATATTTAACCCCTTTCCCCACCAAGGACGTATCAGGTACGTCCGACAAAAAATGGTCCTTAAGGACAGCGGACGTACCTGATACATCCGCGGGAATTAGAGCGCTGGAAGAATAGTTTTTTGCATTTTTAACACACAAACAAATATAAATGCTAACTTTGGCAAGTGTTTGTGACTAAGTGGCTACTAAAAAAAACTGGACATACCCCATACTGAATACCCTTGGTTGTCTACGTTTTAAAAATATATGATTTGATGGGGGTAAATTACATTGGCTGGCTTCAAAAATGTCCCAAATAGGCCATGGATGCATGATGACCAGCTGTGAAAATTCCAAGTTGGAAAACTGGAATGCGCACCCTCCAAATAAGGGCTTTTAGCCCCCAGAGAACCTGACACACCTATACATGTGTGGTATCACTGTACTCAGGAGATATTGCTGAACACATATCGGGGTGTTCTTTGTAACCCTTAAAGTTCTCAGTACATGTTTTCTTAAATTGCTATGTGTGTCAAAAAAACCCCACCAATTATTATTTTCTTTTAAAATTTGGCATAGATTGGTGGTTAAATGATTGCATGAAAAGAGTTAAAATACCCCTAGTTTAATACCTTAGGTTGTCTACTTTTAAAAAATTTATACATCTAAAGAGTTATTCAGTGATTGCTGACAGATCGTGTTAAAATGTAACTTGCGTTAATTTTGAAAACAAAAATGGTTTGGAAATAGCAAAGTGCTACTTGTACTTATAGCCCTATAACTTTCCAACAAAAGCTAAGAGCATGTTAACATTGGGTATTTCTAAACACAGAACAAAATTTAGAAACTATTTAGCATGGGTGTTTATTTGGCGGTTGTAGATGCGTAACAGATTTTGGGGGTCAAAGTTAGAAAAAGTGTGTTTATTTAGATTTTTTTCCTTATATTAAATAAAAACATTTTTAAAGTAAATTATATGATAACATAAACATAATGGTATCTTTAGAAAGACCAATTAATGGCGACAGAAATGGTATATAATATGTGTGGGTACAGTAAATGAGTAAGAGAATTACAGCTAAACACAAACACATGTAAAAAGAGCCCAGGTCCTTAACGGTAAGAAAATTGAAAAAATGTCTGGTCACTAAGGAGTTAAGACCAAACAATAGTCAAAGTCAGCTATGCTTGGTTAGTTTGGCCTTAAATTTGAAATTCACTTTGAATCCACTTTGATATTTCTCACCTGACAGTGTTAGAATTTGTGCCTGCTAACATTCTGGGGTCATAAAGCATTGACGTTTGATGATTTGACAATTGTCTTGTAAAATGTTGGCCCCAGTAGAAGCCAACTTGACTGTACAGTTAGTTATTTATTTAGTGTTTAGTGTCATCTCATCTCATCAGACCTCATCAATGTCACTCTGACATTTATTTAGTGAAGTGACATAATTACAAGTAATCACATACCGTTTACTCATTTAGTATCAATTTAAATAACACTTACCACAGTTTGTTTTCTAATAAAGCTGTTGCACGTTATTGATTGATTTACTGTACATATTCTTATTTGCAGGTAAAATAAATGGTGTACTTTCAGAATCTAAGAAAAACCACTAGCAAAATTCTTGTTTATTTTCCAGACTCACTCCATAGTCATTATGACTGTGTGACTGTGAGCATGTTCTAAGTAAGACTCACTCTTCTGGCTTATCATGAAACTGAATGAAGGGAAACAGACCAGCATAATGTATAATACTAGCCAGATATCATTGTATAAAAGAATTTCACAAAAACCTGCTTTGTAATTATTTCTGATTGAATGCTTAGTATAGATAAATAAATTAACTCTTTCTTCCAAACAATGTGAATGGTGCTCTCCCATTCAGTTTATTGTGATTTCAAAATGTAATATGGGTGTGTAGCCTCTACAAGGGCAAAGATAATTGCTATATTCCAGATCAGGGATAGGCAACCTTCGGCACTCCAGATGTTGTGGACTACATCTCCCCTGATACTGTGCCAGCAATTATAGCTGTACGGGCATTGTGGGAGATGTAGTCCACAACATCTGGAGTGCCGAAGGTTGCTAACCTCTGTTCTAGCTGCTTGGCAGAGGGAGTAGGGAGATGCGACTGAGCTGAGCACACCAAGCACACTACAGTTTTTTTTTGCAGTTTCAGTAACAGCTTGTTGGGCCTTAGATTGTATAGATGGTAGTGTAACTATATTTAATGCATTTTGTCATGGAGCTCATACACAGCCATTATTTTTACATTATAGAAGCCTTTTTAAGCTGCATTCCCTCTGATTTCTTACTAACACATGTTGGCAGTGTATTTATGGTATTTTGACTCTCATATGCTTCAGTGGAAACAAGTGTAATGTAGATCACGTTTATAAATGGTATACATTTAAACGTTCGAAAAGTAGATAAAATGCTTCTGTGAATTCCAGTCTATTTTACTGTGATAAAAGCCCAACATAGAAAAGACATCTTAGTCCATAAACATGAATATTTCTCATTTTCATATCAGTACTAAATGAAAACAGTAACTACCCATGATTTCGAATATTCAAGTTATATGTAGAAATCTACACCTCTTTATCCTGGAACTGAGTGCCTCTATCTTAGCTCCCTGTCAATCATTGTTATAATCTTTTATCTTCACAACTGGCAGTCAGAGAAAACATACACAGGGATAATAAAACAATGATGCAGATTTATCAAAGTGTCCTGCTCTAAAAAATGGTGTAAAGTACTAAAAGTGTGGCAAACCAATGGAACCAGTAGGCACATTCCATTAATCAACCCTCTCCTTTTACATTTACGTTTTAAGTTTTTGTTTTTTTCCTTTAATTTTAGGGGTGTGAATGGCAGTATGGCCAGGGGCAGAGCTGTTCGGAATTTATTTTTAGTGACTTACTAATAACAATTCATGGAACTAATATGTAATTTGAACAAGAACAATGTACCTTATTTACATAGACTGATTTCTAAACACATTTATTGTAGTTTAAAGAACAATTACTGTGAGTATTATTGCTGGAGCTCCTAGAAAAGAGGGACATTAGGGTAGAAAAGTGGGACAGTTGGATTCGGGCCAAAAATAGGGTCTGTCCCTCCTATGTAGGGGCACTTGGGAGGTGTGGATGTGATTTCTGCATCTCAAGGGAATTGGCTTGAAATATCATTTGCTACATTTTGTAAAATAAATTTAAAAGAAAATTGAGCATCTTGTTATAAAAAAATTATAAAGTTATCAAGTTATAGGTGATTTTCAATGTTACACCAGTTCATTCCTTTTAATGGTAATCATCTAATTCTGCTGCCTAAACATACTGGCAAGAATGTTTAATCTCAAGGACACCAAAGGCAAAAAAAGTTAAACATAGTGATAAGGAAAAAATTAATTTATCAGCGCTCTCTCTTCATTCAGTTGAAAAAAGAGGTGCAGATCTTAAGCATTTCATGCAGAGAAAGGACTTAACATGCACACATTGTCTAAGAACTCACAGAGTGCACAGTAAGTTTAAGATGTCAGCCTTCAAAGAGAGAGGCTGACTAATCTATCAGCTGCTCAATGATTTGTGTAGCCATTGTTTATTGCTTACTAAGTCTGTAAAAGGAATGTCATTAGCAAAATATCAGTCTGTTTAGGGAGATGTATGTAAGCAAACATGACATGTCCTGAAAGGTGAGGCATTTACTAATGTTTGAATAGAATGATTCTGAGATAGTGTGAAAAAAAACATATAGTTAGTATTTTCGCAACATACAAAAAAAACACAAAATACTTTGATTGATAGATTTTGGTGCTTAATTTACCAGCTTTGCAAATATGCTTTCATAAGCCGGGGACCACTGGCCACTTTTGTCCTGGGGCAGAACTGCAAATAAATACCCCAGTTTGACACTAAAGCAGCAAACCCCACTCTCTTCTTTAATTTTCTATAAAATGTTTTCTACTCATACTGCAAGAAAAACAACACAATAACAATAAGATAATGCAGTTACATAGTTTAGTATTGTCCCGTGACTTAGCAGCCACAAATGATCTTTACAATTGCAGCCTGGGGTAGGCAATTACCCTCCTGCCCCCCTTACAACCTTCCGCTGTTCCTGAGAGAGAATTACTGAAAATCATAAGGGAAACGTAATGTTATAATTCTGCTTATATTTCTGCATAAAAAATCCAACTGTAATACATAAAAGTGATTGCAATTCTAATTGAAGATGCTTTTTATCAATAATTTTCCAGCTCTTTGATGAATTGGTGTTCTAAGCTAAGATGAATATTTTAGTACTATAAATAAACTCAATAAATAAAACGCTGCTTGTTTGATGTACAGAACAAATAAGAAAAAATAAAAAAAACTACAAATATAAAAATGTGTTCTTCATTATATTTTTACCCTTCAAGGTCCTTAGGATGCTTCATTCCATCCTAGAAATAGTGGGTTTATATCCTGTTAGAGTGAAATGGAATGTTCTCCAATCCTGATGTGAACAGAGTTAAATCTAGGTGTCAGCAGGGCCAAATTTAGTCAGATTTGGTCACCAGGGCCAGATTTTTTTGGCCCTGTAGCTGACTGATTGGATTTGACAAACACTCAAAGTGTGCATGTCACTTTACATGCCACATGACATGCCACTATAACATCATCTTTGACATCTGCAAATGCTGCGCCTAGCAAGGGGGCACCCACAGGATATAAAGAGACCCTAACAAACTTAGAATTAAAAACAGAAAAGGGTGATATGCGCACACAGAAGTTCTATTTGCCTTTCAGAAATAATATATTTTCTGAGTAGAGGTATAATTAAAATGTCCTATATAAAATAGGCACAGAACACAAAATAGTGTAATCTGTATATACAGCAAATAAATAAGTACTAGAAATCGAAACACTCACACTTTTCAGAGCCCATTAAAAGTTGGCTGTGAACTTATAGGGCATATATATCTTCTCAAGGACACATAAATATTTTTTTTCCAGAGGTAGAAGTCCCAAGACTTCAATGTTGCTGGCATCAGAAACTTCAAAATTATAGGTAAGTTCAAGTATTTAGAATACAAAAACACAAAACAGAAAGGAAGGGTGCGCCTAAATCACATAAAAATATACATAAGTCCAAAATGATGTGATCCACGAAAATATGGAGGGTACTTGAAAATGAAGATAGTCTTCACGGATTTTCACTTGTAGTTCAGTGGAAATATGTAGAAAGAAAACAGAAAACAAGACCCCAATGGTACAGTATGTAAACATGGTAAAATAATAAAATGGTAGTAATAAGTATTACTCACACTTTACAGAGCTAAAATACAGATATCCTACCTACTACATACACCGGATAAAAAAACTAATAAAAGCTTTCGAGCTTCATGATTTCTAACCCTGCATAGACTGTAGGAAGACTTTCCCTTGTCCCTGATGAATACATAAAAAGCCCATTACTTGTGCTCCCCAAAAGAAAAGTGAACAAGCTAAACTGAATCCATCAAAACTAACTACAAAGTAACATAAAGTGTCTAAAAGAACAGCCGACGCATGTTTTGGTGCTAAAATGCTGCGCCTTTATCTGGGGCTAGCGTTGAAATGACCTCCTATGGTCCACTTCTTATATATCCCAAAAGGGTGCCAAAGGTAAGAAAAAGGAAACACCTCTAAGTTTACGTTAACATTTATATACTTAGATCCTCTGTCATAATTTAGTATTTCATACTTCTCCTAAGGGTATTTCCATACTTTGGTTCATGTCTCTATGTAGATAGGAACCATAATTTCTCCTTTTTTCTTTGTTAAGTACAAGTATTTATTGAAAAATATTATATAAAAACAAATAAAAAGATAGAACAATGCGTTTCAACCCGGGTTGGGTCTTCATCAGGTCCTAGTACGTTCACAACCGTCTTCAAACATCTTTTTATACCTTACAAACACTTTAACTAGTTACTTACCCATGCATATAAGCAAAAAAGAAACACTCCCGCCACCAAATATGGTCCGGACGGGATACACCCTTCGCCACCCCCAAACCTATGTGTCCGGTTTTCGGATGAAAAGTTCAGTCCCCACCTAAGATGTTCTCCAATTTTCGGATCCTGTGTATGTTCATACTTTTGCCACCTCTTCCGTCTGTATTGAAGCTTGTAAGATGGCTGCTGTGTCACGTCCTATGAGGTATTTCCGCGGGCATCTTCTAGTCTTGTAATGTATCAGAGATATTTCACTCTCCTCCCTCATTTCCCAGTGACAGAACAGGATTATCATAAGCGTTTTAAAAGAGGGCAATAGTCCATATTATAGTAAAAAGCGAAACATAAAACACAAGTGTTAGAATAAAAACAGAGAGAAAACATAGTTTAAACATTTACTCTTAGTCTTTTCTTTTTTTTGAGAAAAACTTTATAGACAAATAGAATCCTTAAAAAAAATCATATAAATAATACATACTTGTAAACATTAGGATTGTACAAGTTGCCTAACAAACTTGGAGTTACTTCCTGAGTGACTGTTCTTACTACAACTGTGATCAGATGCTGGTCTCAGCACCAGGACTGGTGTCTTTTCACTGTGTGTGATTAGATAGAGGGAACAGCTGGTTCTATGTAACAGACTGTATGATATGTCACAGAGCTCGGCTAAATAGTACAGGTCAGAGTCATAGATCTGACAGTGCAGATCACTAGTACTGCAATCTATGCAGGTTGTAGGTATACCTTGGTGATTGCTTTGCCAGACATCCCCTGCAAATAGGAACACATTTTGGATGTAGTTATTAAATATCAAAAAAAGTGTTACAAATAATACAAAAAGGTCAAAAGTATAATGAGTAAATAAATGTTGTTAAAAAATTCCACCAAAAATCACAGGATAATAAAGTGTAACATTTGAAACATTTTTTTAAATGAATGCACTTCTTGTCGGCATTTCACAACCCAAGACAAATGAATACATCTATTTTGGTGTATCTTCTTTAGCTGCATTGGTTGTAAAAAAAAAAAAAAAAAAAAAAAAGAATTAAAAAATAGACATTTACTTAACATTTTTATTGTTTTAATTTTTTTTCCCAATCAGTGTATTTTAAACATGCTAAATAATTATATATAAATAAATGAAGAAGCCATGTGTGAAAAACTAAGTACACCATTACTGTTTCAATAGTAATTACGAGGATAAGTAGCAGACAGGTGCTGCTAATCAAATGCACTTGATTAATTGACCACCGCTATAAAAGCCAAAGTTTTAACATTTTGCTTGCCTGGGGCATTCAGGTGTGTGTTAAGACAATGGCAAGGAGGAAAGACATCAACATTTAACTTAGGGAAGCAATTGTTGCTGCCCATCAAACTGAGAAGGGTTATAAGGCAATTTCTAAACAATTTAAAGTTCATCATTCTACAGTGAGAAAGATCACTGGAAAACATTCAAGACAGTTGCCAATGTTCCCAGGAGTGGACATCCCATCAAATTCACCCCAAGGGCAGACCATGCAATACTCAGAGATATTGCAAAAAAAGAGAAAGAAAAATTACATCTCAGACTCTACAGGCCTCAGTTATAATGTTAAATGTTGAAGTTCATGACAGTACAATTAGAAAAAGACGAGACCACAGTGGGGTTGTTTGTCCATAATGCACAGCACCACGTTTGACAAAAACCAAACGCAGCATACTAGCACATACACCTCATACCAACGATCCAGCACGGTGATATAACAGTGATGATTTGGGCGTGTCTTGCAGCCACAGGACCGGGGAACCTTGCAGTAATTGAGAAGACCATTAATTCCTCTGTCATCATAAGTATTCCAAAGTCAAATGTGAGGCTATCTATCCGAAAGCTAAAGCTTGGCCGAAATTGGGTCATGTAACAAGATAATCCTAAGTACACCAATCTACAACAGAATGTCTGAAAAAGGAAAGAATCAAGGTGTTGCAATGGCTTAGTCAAAGTCCATACCTCAACCTAATTGAAATTCTATGGTGGGACCTAAAAAGAGAGCTGTGCATAAATAAATCCCAGCAAGCCTCAATGAACTGAAGCAACATTGTAAAGATGAGTTTGTCAAAACTACTTCACAACAATGTGACAACAAAGTGACTGATAAAGTCTTACAGAAAACGATTACTTCAAGTTATTGCTGCTACAGGTGGTTTTATAAGCTATTGAATCATAAGGGGTACTTAGTTTTTCACACATGGCTTCTCCATCTTGGCCTTATTTTGTTAAATCATGACACGTTGTAATATGTCATGTGCTGTTGTTTGTCTGAGGTTGTATGTACCTAATTTTAAGTCCTGTTTAGGTACAAATGAATGTTACTATGTCTATGTCTACTACTCTTTTTCCCATGACTGTATATATACATATACATAGGGTATAAAAAGTTCAGTCTGCTCTATAAAATAATGTATAGGTCAATTTAATAATAAAAATGGCTAATAGCAGCTGAACAAGCATGTATAAAAATTCTATGTTTTGTTAATGAAGTTAGACAATTGCCTTAATTTGCTAGAATTTAGAATTTTACCTATTGAAGAGTGGTTTTCGACCAGGTTATTATGCAGACTAAGATGCCACAACCCAACCCACATCACAATGTGCCACACAATCACTGACTTCAGGACTATATTTGGGTGAAAGTATATATATATATATTTATTTAATAACTGTTGGCAACTGGAAGTAGTTAACTAGTAAATCAATGTATCCAGGATGTGCTCTATATGTTGCATTTCAATGAGCTAAGTACATAATTCCAGGTAAAAGTAATGATTGGATGTGCTGATGAACATAAAAACATTGATGTGCTTTCGAAATGCTTCTCTCATTGAAGCGTGCCTTGATTGAAAACCAATGGGAAGAGCACTTTCTTAAGCGGGTATACATTTACCAGACTAATCAATCAATCAATCAATCAATCAATTTATCAATCACTGGAGGGATTCTGTTCCTTAATCTTTCAAGACCAGAGAAGCTTTGTTTGAGATAGACAGTACTATAAGATGAAATTCCCAAATACCACTAATGATGAATTGCTTGTCAATCAAGTATTTTGTGACCTCTGGCCAACCCTACCCTTATCAGAGAACCAGTGTAGATAAGGGAAATCTCTAACTGGGAATTCACTTACTAAACAATGGGGTATATCAGACAAGAGGAAGTAGATAAAGGAAATCAAACTTCTGTGTTAGTCATTTTAAAGACAGCTCCAGGCATCAATAAGTATAACAAGCATCTTACATAACTTCAAGTGTCTTTGCTAAGGCCAGTCCCTATTTTAAACTCCTCTTTTCTATTATTATTATTATTATTTTATTATTTATATAGCGCCAACAAATTCCGTAGTGCTGTACAATGGGTGGACTAACAGACACATAATTGAGATCAGACTACTGGACGTACAGGAACAGAGGGGGTTGAGGGCCCTGCTCAATGAGCTTACATGCTAGAGGGAGTGGGGTATAGTGACACAAAGGGTTAAAGTAGGGGAATTAAATAGTTTGGTAGAGAAGGGTTTATTGAGTGCTTGCTAGGTCATTTTTGACAGTTGCAGGAAAGGAGTCATGGGGTTAATGTCTCTCTTTTCTTGGTGCACTACATTGTTATGTATTATTATTATAATTAGCAGTTATATAGTGCACACGTATTCCACAGCACTTTACAATATTAATACGGGGGGATTTTACAACAGTATTATTGGTGTGTCTGAGTGTATAACAGAGCTCTATAACAATAATACTCTCAATAATGTGTCTTTAAACTACAATAAATGTGTTTGGAAAAAGTTGACTTTTAGTTGCCTGAATTGCTATTAACCCCTTAAGGACTGAGCCAGTTGTACAAGTTGTGATCAAAACAAAACGTAAACAAAACTTGGAATTTGACTCTATGTCTGTCCAACCGTAATTCACCTCTTTCATATTAAATGCACCCACACTTATTATATATCGTTTTTGTTCAGGAAAAACAGGGCTTTCATTTCACATCAAATATTTATATAGTAAACATAATTTAATATAAATAAAATGTGAAAAAAATTGATAAATTAAGAAAGTGTTTGTGACTAAGTGGCTATTAAAAAAGACTAGACATACCCCATTTGCAATACCTTGGGTTGTCTAGCTTTGAAAATGGTATGCCATCATGGGGGTAATTCTCATTCCTGGGCTACCATATGGTCTCAAAGGCAACATAACCAATCTGGCAAATTTCAATGTGAAAAAAGGAAATGCAAGCCTTATATTTGACTCTGTAACTTTTGAAAACACCAAAAAAACTGTACACGAGGAGTACTTTCCAGGAACCATAAAACCTGTACATGGGGGTACTGGTTTACTTGGGAGACTTCACTGAACAAAAATATTAGTGTTTCAAAACAGTAAAACGTATCACAACCATTATGTTGTCAGTGAAAGTGCCGTTGGTGTGAGAAAAATGCAACAAAACTGCTCTTTCACTGATGATATCATCGTTGTGATATGTTTTTCTGTTTTGAAACACTAAGATTTTTTGTTCAGCGAAGTCTCCCTAGTACACCAGTACCACCCATTTACAGGTTTTATGGTGTCCTGGAAAGTTACAGGGTTAAATATAGGGCTTGCGAACCAAATCCTCGGGACTTTGTTCCTCGGTTGTCAGGCAGGTCCCTCATATTGTAATTATTAAAAATAATTAATTATGTAAAAATATTATATAAATATATTTGTAGAATTTAAATATATATATATATATATGTATATATATATATATATATATATATATATATATATATATATATATATATATATATATATATAGAGTAAGTAGACAAAGGTAGCACTCTTGGGTCTTTCAAGTAATAAACAAAGTATTTATTCCATCAAAAGGTATACAATAAGTTGACCGACGTTTTGACCCATTCGGGTCTTCCTCAAGGTCGACATGTATCCATACAAACAATCTATATATAGCAAATGTGTAGTGTACTCACCAATTGTGGAAATAACCCTCCTCCCCTCGATCGAAACCCGGAATTGTCTGCCGATCATGTGATCGCGGGGTCACGTGACCGCGTTGGACGTGCGTGATGACGTGAACGTGGTTGCTAGGAAACCAGTATACACAATAAATGACCGGTTTAGAGTGATTCTGTGTGGGGTGAACGGTAGCTTCTGTGTAACTATCAATTAAAGTATACAGTATACTATGTACAGCGTGAAAGTCAATTAGGGGACCAGTGCACCAGGGCATAATTTTCAACTTTAAAGTACCAGCAAGGGTGAGTGCCATTCACACTTCTTACTGTATATATATATATATATATATATATATATATATATATATATATATATATATATATATATATATATATATATGTGTGTTAGGTGCTTATGATAGTACAGTGTGAAATACCATAGATAAATGTAGGATAATAAAAAGAGCAAGTCGGTTGTGGTGTGCCGGAACCGACGATGAGGTAGGCCTGAGAAAGAAGAGGGCCTACCCAGGAAAAGAAATAGAAAGGAAATAAATGTTAAAATGTGGTGTGGTGGGAGGGTCATTCAACTCTGACCTCGAATGGTAAGGAGCAAGGTAAGGGGAGTGCCTTAAGTAGGCTAGAGGTAGCAAACCAGCCCCTCCCACAAATCCAGGCAAATTGCCTTAATACTTGTGTTAGGTGCTTATGATAGTACAGTGTGAAATACCATAGATAAATGTAGGATAATAAAAAGAGCAATGTCCTGCTATGCTGCATGATGGTTTCTAGTCCAATATGAGTTGTTGAAATGTTGGAGTGATGGTGGCTGTGGGCGCCGCTGACGGGAGTGCTTGATGAAACGCCTGAAATTTAAAGTGAGACAAATTGTCAGTAGCTGTGTTACATACACCTGGAAAATGGAAACAACATAGGAAAAATTTATGACAAGCTGCCAACCAAGTGAGTTTCCTCAGAAATCTCCTGATCGTAAGGGATTTGGAACGACCTTTGTTGATGATGTGACAGGTTGCCTGGTTATCTGAGTAGCAACAAACTGGCATGTTTGCCCATAAATGACCCTATGCTACGGCAGCTGCCACGATGGGATAGATCTCAAAAAGAGCTGAGGTAGTGGAAAAACCTTCCAATTCCTGAACTGCTGAAGGCCAGCTGCCCCAAAGCCATTCGTTCCCAAAAATTGCTGCAAAACCAGTGGTAGATGCCGCATCTGACCAAATGGTGGGAGATGAGTCAGTCAATTGAGGGAGGAATATACTTTTACCATTCCAAGTGGATAAAAATCTCTTCCACATGTTTAGATCTGCCGTAGCTTGGGTATCTAAGGACAACCTGTGCGTGTCATGTAGGAAAAGTGGAAAAAGATGCAATAGTCGTGATATAAAGGAGCGGCCTTGAGGTATGATGCGCATAGCAACATTTTGTGATCCCAGCAGAGACTGTAGCTCTTTGCGGTTGCAAGTACCGAGCTGAAGGTAGCTGTTTATGTAAGTGAGAATATTCACTTATCTTATCGTGTGGTAGGCTCGCTTGCATTGTGGCGGAGTCTAATTGGATACCCAGAAAAGTGATAACCGTGTCTGGCCCCTCTGTTTTCTTAGGGGAGATAGGTACACCTAGTTGCTCAAATAGCTTAGTGGTAGCTTTGAGACTAGTAGGAGGGGAAGTGTTCTTCTCGACCAGTAGGAAATCGTCCAGGTAATGTAATACCGTAGGGCATCTGGCTATGTTCAATAGTAACCAGCATAATGCTTCGGCAAATGTGTCAAAAATAGCTGGGCTACTTTTGGACCCAAAGGTTAACCGGGAGAAAAAATAGTAGTTCCCGGACCACTTAATGCCATGCAGGTGCCACAGTGTGGGGTGGATTGGTAGTAATTTAAAGGCGTTGGTAATGTCGGTCTTACTGAGCCAGGCTCCAACCCCTGCTTGTATGATAGCGGTAATGGCGTGATCTATGGTGGTGTATTGCAGGGAGAATTCCTCAGAGGGGATGAGGGAATTAAGACTGGGGGTGGCCGATGAGTGGGGTGCCAATAAGTCAATGCTGAGTCTCTGTTTTTGGGAAGATTTCCCTGTGACAATACCAATGGGGTTAGTGCGCCATTCTGTGAATGGGGGAGTTTTGAAAGGCCCCAATACGAAGCCTTCAGCCACTTCTTGAGCTATGAGGGTGTCAACCGCTGTGGGGTTGTGTTGGGCGGATTGTAGATTAGGGCATTCCAGAGTTCTGACTGGTAAGTGTAGGATACCTGTATGGAAGCCTTCTGTTAAACCAAAGATAAGAAAGTCTATTAGGTGTCTAGATGGGTGCTGAGACATAAATGCAGTGAATACTGGCATATTAATGGACGTTAGGTAAGGCTTGGAATACATTTTATTTGGACACATGGTCTTTGCATGTGCCCTAAAACATTTTGAACAGACATGCAATAGTCTGCATCCACTGTAATTACAAGACCCAACATTAAAATTATTACATATCTGGGACTTGCCCAGAAACTTGATTGGGCATCCCAGTTTGTCTCGTGACAACTTCTCTGGAACCCCAGAGGAACTAGCTCCTTGCGTGGAGGCATGTACGTCCGCCGTGTTGGGACAAAAGTTTGTAGTATGGGCCGTGGAGGAGCAGTATGCACAAGCCGGTGTTCTTAGGCCTGCAAAGTGTCTGCAAAAATGACGGTATCAATCCTTCCCCAGTTGGATCGTGTTCCGTACTGGGAGAAGGCTCCAGACACTTTTGCAGAAAAAGACCTATGGTAGTCATAGAAGGCTGAACCACCATATTTGTTGCCCAGGTCTACCAGCTTGTGCATATAGAGATCAAACTCCTCTCTTCTGTTGGGATAGACCGCACAGATGACATCCCTGTAAATACCAAAAGCTAGTACAAATTCAAGGATAGTCAGTTTCCTGTTTAGGCGGGCATCCCTAGACCTGACAACAACAGATACATCATCATAAGCATACGTTTTATTCTCAACAATATCCTGTGAGGCGATCAACAGGGAAGCCAGGTTGACGTCTTTACCTTCCAGGATATCCCTTTTTATATGCTCAGGTATCATATGAGCCGGGCTAACTTCCTGGTCATCCAGGGTGATGGCTGGAGCAACTAATGGCAAGTCAGCTGGTGCTTGTGAAGCAGCAGCGGGTGGCCCTGCTAGAGTAAGGGCCGTGGTGACCGACTCAAGTTTCTCCAGCCTGGAGTTGACCTTGCTCATGGACGCCATGAGTGAGGATAACATGGCATGTATATCTCCTGGGTTGGACTGGCTAGGTCCTTCCCCGGCATCCATGTTATTTGTAGATGTGCGTAGCAGTTTGAAAAGTTCTGCTTTCCTTGCTGTAGCGGGGTAGGGGATTTGTCGTCTCCTCAATTCTATGGTTATACGTGGGATCGGCCAGGATCTGATCGATGCTGGACTGGCTAGCTCTCCTCCTTGTGTGGGAGTGACAGCTCTAGCCGGGGTGCTAGGAAGGGAGAAATCCTCTACCCCTTCCTGAGACATACTATACACAAAACAATTAATTAGTATAGGAAACTACCAAATTGTACTGGCAGGCTAGCTAGGCCGGATGGCGAAAACATTATACTTGTTTGGTGACAGATGAGGTCCTGCTAATTGCCAAGCGGCTTGAGAGGCTCTTTCTATGCGTTGGCACGAGGGGCTATTGAGGCCACTCGTCGTAGTGGCAGGAGTTTTAGGCCTCTCGGTGACTGTAAGACAGAAAACAGGGGAAGGGAGTGACAGGTGAGGCCCTCTCTATGCAACATGCGAGGCGGCTAGCTGACGTGTGGCCCGATGGGTGTTTGCCTCTGAAACGTTTGAGGCGGGGTGTTGGCCTCGCGGGACCACTAACTGATGGCGATTGCCAAGAAGGGGTAAATACCATATGTGGCGAAACCAACCTCGCCACTGGGCCCTGGAGAAGCCTGTTTGCTAGCCTCCTACCTACTGACTATGGCCCCTGGGTTATTTGGGGCATATTGTACTGTATATTGCTGCTACTGGCCCTTTTAACAGCATCTATGGACATATTGGGACTTTTGGGACTACTGTCCCTTTAAGACTGTGCTACATATTCTAGTGTACTGCCTGTAATATTATATGTGTATTTGTGTGTTAAGCTTAACCTGGGATATGTATGCAGCATTCACCTGATTGTTCGGTAGAATCACTCCATTCATTATATTGAGTGAAACTACCGAACAACCAGACCACCCAGGAATAAGTGTGCCTCCAATTACAGTTTGCAACAATGTTGCAAACTGGTAATTGGCAATCAGTGTAATGTATTCTTTGTCCTCTGGGTGGCCGCCATTCGGGAAACAAACACGTGGCGGCGGCCATCTTAAACTACCGAACAGCGGTGTTTTGCCGTCGAGTGTCTGGAACTAAAATCGGACACTTGACTAGGCAAACACCGCTGAGACCTCCATACTTCCAGAAATTCGTATAAAAACTACCGAATGGCCCGCCGTTCGGTAGAAAGAACCCCTCAAACAAGGGAATTCATTCAAACCCTCTCCAGGCTCTATAACACAGGCAATTCGCCTGTTTTCATTCCCTTGTTTGTGACCGACCGCAGGGCCAAAATGCATGGAACTGTTTTCGGATACTTTACCCATGCGGTCGGTCAAATCTTTGGAACCCCATATCTCACGAACCATTCATCCGAATGACTTGAATTTTGGATATGTTGTCCCCCTGAATAAGGGCTATCCAGCGATGCTGGATTTAAAGGTGTACCCCCGGGTTTTGGGGTACATCCAGAACTGGGCTGAAAAAGTGTACCGGATAATTGGGTTTAATGTTATCTGAGGGGAGGGGATGTGTGGGTTGTACCATGTATGTGATTGGTTATTTTATGCCTCCCCCTGGGTGTGGCCTGTATGTGGATTAGTGTAATAAAAGCCAGGCTGGATGAGACAGTCCAGAGTTCCTGTTTTAACCTCAAAGTGATGTGTCGTCTCATTATTGGGGGAAGGATTTATTGTATGCTGTTCCAGTTGACTGCTAGGGGTACAAGCCTATTCGTATGGTTCCTATTCAATGGTCTACAGCATTCATACGCTTGGGAGAATTTAAAGGTTTCTTGGATTCGGTGATTATGGTGTCTGCCAGAGTGCTTGGAGTCCTCAGGAAGCACTAGGAGCATCCTTTAACGGAGGTACCAAGTCGGGGTGCCAGGTGATCCGTTACATTGGTGGCAGCGGTGGGATGGCGTCCTAGTGCGAGGTAAAGCAGCTCGGAGACACAGTACGTTTGGATTTACAAATTGAGGGCAACGCGAGCAGTCGTACAGCGCCCCTGGGAGCAGACTAGTATGGAAGGTTCTGGCTCTGGAGATGATTGGCTGGCCGAGGTGAGGCAGCGAGTGGCCAAGTATGGGGATGATATACCCATGGAGACACGCCGGGTGATCTGGAACCAGGTCATGGCCGAGCGAAACACAAGGCTGGACCGAGAATTCCGGTTGGCGAAAGAGAGGGAGTATGCTCAGCAGCAGGAGCGTTACAGCAGCCGAGTAGAGGCTGCATCCGAGGAGGTTAGCCGTCTTTCCCTGAGGCGGCGGGAGGAACCCAAAGTGGGGGTCCTCATAGACTGGTCCTGTGAGGAACCACAACAGGCAGGTAGAGATGGGACCAAGGTCTCTCCACCGGGCCCACCGGGATGCTGGGCAGCCGGCCCAGATCCCCAGCAGCAGCCAGAGTTGCCAGGTGGGGAAGCAGGTGGCCCTTACTCACAAATGTTGAGGGGCCTCACGGATTGGTCCTGGGAAGACCCACAGATGGCAGGTGGAGATGGGACTGCGGTCTCTCTACCGGCCCTACAGGGATGCTGGGCAGTCGGCCCAGATCCCCAGCGGCAGTGTGCGTTACAGGGAGCTGAAAGTGCCGTTCTTGCTCCCCAGCGGCAGTCTACGGTGCAGGGAGAGGAGCCTGTTATCCCCTCTCCCCAGCGGTTGAAGGTGTGTAAGGGAGAGGAGTTTGTTACCCCCTCTCCCCACCGACAACCTAACCCACCAAGGGGAGACAGTAAACCCCTCACCAGCGCAGATGGGACCGTGGTCTCTGCGCCCAAGTTACAGGGAGCTGAAGGGGCCGTCCTCCCTCCCCAGCGGCAGTGTGATTTGTTGGGAATTGGGAGCCCAGTCTCCATTCCCCAGCGGCAGTGTGAATTGCAGGGAATTGGGAGCCCAGTCTCCATTCCCCAGCGGCAGGCTGAGTTACAGGGGACAGAGGTAGTTGGTCCTACCCCCCAGCAGCAGAGTGATATGCCGGGAAGGCAGTGTGAAGTGCAGGGAGAGGAGAGCAGCGTCCTCCCTCCCCAGCGGCAGGCTGAGTTACAGGGGGCAGAGGTAGTTGGTCCTACCCCCCAGCAGCAGCGTGATTTTTTGGGAATAGAGAGCCCAGTCTCCGTTCCCCAGCAGCAGGACACTGAATTGGGAGGAGAGACAGTCGGTCTCCCTCCACAAAGACTGAAAGTAGGCATGGGAGAGGAGATTGTTACCTCCTCTCCCCAGCGGCAGATCATCAATGGGCAGAGTGTTCTAATGGGAGAGGAGATTGTTACCACCTCTCCCCAGCGGCGGATCATCAATGGGCAGAGTGTTCTAATGGGAGAGGAGCTGGTTACCACCTCTCCCCAGCGGCAGCTTAATGTACCAGGGGGAGACTGTAAGCCCCACACCTGTGCAGATGGGACCGTGGTCTCTGCACTTCCAGCACAGGGGGTAGGGACGGTCGGTCCTGCCCCCCCACAACAGGGCTGTTTAGCCAAAGGGGAGACAGTCGGTCTCCAGCAGCAGAGCTGTGTAACTCAAGGGGAGACAGTCGGTCTCCAGCAGCAGAGCGGTGTAACTCAAGGGGAGACAGTCGGTCTCCAGCAGCAGAGCTGCGCAGCTAAAGGGGAGACAGTCGGTCTCCAGCAACCAGGCTCCAACCAGACTACTCCTGTAGTAGTGCTGGCACCAGGGCAGAGTACCGCTGGTCTCTGCCCACTCAGCAACCCACCAAAACAGCCTACCAGTCCCCCACACAGCCGGGGTGAGGCACCTGGACCTGGACAAGTTTTTCCATTACTCAGGTGTAGTAACCATTCATTGTGGGTGGACTGTACTGCTGTTTCTGTTTTGTGGGTGGGCTGCTGGACTAACAAGGGCACTGACCGGCAAGAGGTCAGGTACCCTGTTAGTATGTTGGGAAAAGGGGAGAAATGTGGCGAAACCAACCTCGCCACTGGGCCCTGGAGAAGCCTGTTTGCTAGCCTCCTACCTACTGACTATGGCCCCTGGGTTATTTGGGGCATATTGTACTGTATATTGCTGCTACTGGCCCTTTTAACAGCATCTATGGACATATTGGGACTTTTGGGACTACTGTCCCTTTAAGACTGTGCTACATATTCTAGTGTACTGCCTGTAATATTATATGTGTATTTGTGTGTTAAGCTTAACCTGGGATATGTATGCAGCATTCACCTGATTGTTCGGTAGAATCACTCCATTCATTATATTGAGTGAAACTACCGAACAACCAGACCACCCAGGAATAAGTGTGCCTCCAATTACAGTTTGCAACAATGTTGCAAACTGGTAATTGGCAATCAGTGTAATGTATTCTTTGTCCTCTGGGTGGCCGCCATTCGGGAAACAAACACGTGGCGGCGGCCATCTTAAACTACCGAACAGCGGTGTTTTGCCGTCGAGTGTCTGGAACTAAAATCGGACACTTGACTAGGCAAACACCGCTGAGACCTCCATACTTCCAGAAATTCGTATAAAAACTACCGAATGGCCCGCCGTTCGGTAGAAAGAACCCCTCAAACAAGGGAATTCATTCAAACCCTCTCCAGGCTCTATAACACAGGCAATTCGCCTGTTTTCATTCCCTTGTTTGTGACCGACCGCAGGGCCAAAATGCATGGAACTGTTTTCGGATACTTTACCCATGCGGTCGGTCAAATCTTTGGAACCCCATATCTCACGAACCATTCATCCGAATGACTTGAATTTTGGATATGTTGTCCCCCTGGGTTTTGGGGTACATCCAGAACTGGGCTGAAAAAGTGTACCGGATAATTGGGTTTAATGTTATCTGAGGGGAGGGGATGTGTGGGTTGTACCATGTATGTGATTGGTTATTTTATGCCTCCCCCTGGGTGTGGCCTGTATGTGGATTAGTGTAATAAAAGCCAGGCTGGATGAGACAGTCCAGAGTTCCTGTTTTAACCTCAAAGTGATGTGTCGTCTCATTATTGGGGGAAGGATTTATTGTATGCTGTTCCAGTTGACTGCTAGGGGTACAAGCCTATTCGTATGGTTCCTATTCAATGGTCTACAGCATTCATACGCTTGGGAGAATTTAAAGGTTTCTTGGATTCGGTGATTATGGTGTCTGCCAGAGTGCTTGGAGTCCTCAGGAAGCACTAGGAGCATCCTGAGGTACCAAGTCGGGGTGCCAGGTGATCCGTTACACCATATGAGCAGGTGTACGTACCTGGTAGTATGACAAACCCGCGTGGAGCAAATATATATAAGCTTGACAGCCTGAAATGGGCAAAAGAAAGTAGTATGATGAGTGTGGATTGTTGGAAAGAAAACAGACTTACAGCCTGTAGCAGCAATGTTTTAAGGTTTGCTTGCGTATGATTGCAAATAAAATGTTGTTACTCAGAAATGTTGGCATGGCTTTAATAAGATATCTGAGGGAGGCCGTGGCCTATGTACCAACAACATATGTGTTATATAATAATGGTGAGTAAGGGGAACATAAAATGTAAGATATATATATATATATATATATATATATATATATATTACTGTGCAGGAAACGTATGATTGGTTGGATCAGTATGTGTGATTCAACCCGAGTATGCATGAAAAGGAATTAAATCCTTATGCGTCATGGTTAACAACAAAGAAATGAGGCCTGTAACGTAGGCTGATTTAATTGTAATGAAATGGATAATTTATAAAAAAAAAAAAACTCCAGTAAGCGTGGGAGTCCAATGGTCTATACAGAAATGTTAAGAAATGAAGTCGCGAAAAAGGCTTTGAAATGCGACTGTGCAGAGAAAACCATAAAGCGAGGACCTGTGCTCGACCATGCGCCGTGGGAACCGATCCTGGCGTGACAGGTAGGTCTGACTTACGGTTTAGGAGTCCCTGGGACGCGATCTATGACGAAGACCCGGGTAAGAAGTTGGACGGACGGAAAAGGCCTGCAAGAGGATTCCTGGACACAGCTTGCTGCAGAAAAACTTGTGGGTAAGAAAACCAAGATGGTGTCTGAGAGAACCCGGAAGTGGATCCTCATTCAACTCAGACCTCGAATGGTAAGGAGCAAGGTAAGGGGAGTGCCTTAAGTAGGCTAGAGGTAGCAAACCAGCCCCTCCCACAAATCCAGGCAAATTGCAAAAATACATATAGGCGTATATATTTATATATATATATATATATATATATATATATTATATATAGCTATATATATGTATATATATATATATATATATATATTTATAGATAGATAGATAGATATAGATACATATATATATTTACGTCATTCTAAATTTATTTCGATTTAAGTATATATGTATATTAATATCAAAATACAGTTAGAACAAATTTAACAGGTACATAATTAAAAAAAAATATTATTTGTTTTAATGTAATTTCTTTCAATTTATTAATTAATTATTAAAAAAATTATATATATAATTAATGTCATTCTAAGTGTATTTTAATATTAATATAAATAGTTATATATATATTAATATTAAAATACACTTTTATTAATTATGTATGTGTATATAAAAGTACTTAGATCATATATATATATATATATATATATGATCTAAGTACATATATATATATATATATATATATATACACATATATATACACATATATATACACACACACACATATATATATATATATATATATATATATATATATATATATATATATATATATATATATATATATATATATATATATATATAAAAAAGACAAGAAGATTACTTGCACTCACGCTTTCCTTTGTAATGCCAGGTGCAAAAGCCAGCTGGCTGGTTCACATAAAGTATCCAAAATGATGGCTGCACTCCTTGATCTTCATAAAATCCAAATAACTTTATTGGGTATACATTAAAATATCGATCAACGTTTCAGCCCCACACCGGGCTTTCTTCAGGCTCAAAAACTACAAACTGTAGACCGAGGAGTGCAGCCATAATTTTGGATACGATAAGTACTTTTTATTTTATTTAAAAACTGTTTTATAACTTTATTTAACTTTTAAAAACTTTTTTACAGGCTCTAGGGGGACAGCCTGAGAGTGCCCCCTGCAGGCACTGCATAAGCCGGCTGTTCCGGCCATGTTAGCGTGAGGTCCCCACAATCACATGATCTGGGATGGCCAGATCGGGCAGGGGGGGGGGGCTGCCTAAGCTCCCAGGCAGACCCCAGGATCGCGACTGCAGTTGTGGGATCGCCAGGGACCAGGTAAACGCCCTGGACGGTGGGGACGTTTTATGTCACACTCCGGCGTTTACAGCCACCCCAAAAAGGACGGCATAGAACGCCCGCCATCCTTAAGGGGTTAAAGGGACACTCCACTGCCCGATCACAAATAAAAATCACTTTTTAGTAGATATACCACCAGTGAAAATGTGAATGCATTTAATTATGCATTTTTTTCATTGGGGGTATATCTAAAAACAGTTTGCATTCTCTTCTCTGCTGTCTTTGCAAACCCTCCACTTCTAAACCAGCACAGACATCCTGTGGCTGCCCAATCACAGACTTCCCAGTTCAGCTTAATGAAAAGTATTTGCAAGACAGGTGCTCTGGGCAATTGGCTGCTTCTGTAGTTTAGCTCCACTGAGCTAAACAAACCTGGAAGTAACAGGATTGGCTACCTGGTTGAAATCCAAAGGGGCTGTAACAAGGTTACTTTATAAAAGTTCCAATTTCTATTTAAATCTGCACAATTTGTAAAATGACAAAACAATGTCACACCCTTCACCAGGGCCGGACAGGCCCACCGGGATCCCGGGTAATTTCCAGTGGGCCGTCTGCACCTTGGGCCGGTCAGACAGCTGGGTGTGCTGGCGGCCACAGGGGAAGCTGAGTTGAGCTGTGCTGGCGGCCGAAGGGGGAGCTGTGTTGTCTCTTCTCCCTCGCCGTCGCGCACTACTTAATGAGACCGGGGACAGAATATGATGTCATATTCCAGCCCCGGCCTCATTAAGCTGCGCGCTGGGGAGCAGAGACAGCACAGCTCCCCCTGCAGCCGCCAGCACAGCTCTCCCTGCAGCCGCCACCACAGCCAGCTGTCTTCCCTGCACGACCCTTTGGCCGGTCGCCCACAGGTAGCAATAATGTGTGTCAGTCTGCCAGTGTGAGTGTATGTGTGTGTGTCTGTCTGTGTCATGGTGTGTGTCTGTCATGGTGTGAGTCTTTGTCATGGTGTGTGTAAGTCTGTCAGTGTGAGCATATGTGTGTGTGTGTGTGTGTGTGTGTGTGTCTGTCTGTGTCATGGTGTGTGTCTGTCTGTCATGGTGTGTGTGTCTGTGTCATGGTGTGTGTGTCAGTCTGTCAGTGAAAATGTGAATGCATTTAATTATGCATTTTTTTCATTGGGGGTATATCTAAAAACAGTTTGCATTCTCTTCTCTGCTGTCTTTGCAAACCCTCCACTTCTAAACCAGCACAGACATCCTGTGGCTGCCCAATCACAGACTTCCCAGTTCAGCTTAATGAAAAGTATTTGCAAGACAGGTGCTCTGGGCAATTGGCTGCTTCTGTAGTTTAGCTCCACTGAGCTAACCAAACCTGGAAGTAACAGGATTGGCTACCTGGTTGAAATCCAAAGGGGCTGTAACAAGGTTAATTTATACAAGTTCCAATTTCTATTTAAATCTGCACAATTTGTAAAATGACAAAACAATGTCACACCCTTCACCAGGGCCGGACAGGCCCACCGGGATCCCGGGTAATTTCCAGTGGGCCGTCTGCACCTTGGGCCGGTCAGACAGCTGGGTGTGCTGGCGGCCACAGGGGAAGCTGAGTTGAGCTGTGCTGGCGGCCGAAGGGGGAGCTGTGTTGTCTCTTCTCCCCCGCCGTCGCGCACTACTTAATGAGACCGGGGACAGAATATGATGTCATATTCCAGCCCCGGCCTCATTAAGCTGCGCGCTGGGGAGCAGAGACAGCACAGCTCCCCCTGCAGCCGCCAGCACAGCTCTCCCTGCAGCCGCCACCACAGCCAGCTGTCTTCCCTGCACGACCCTTTGGCCGGTCGCCCACAGGTAGCAATAATGTGTGTCAGTCTGCCAGTGTGAGTGTAAGTGTGTGTGTCTGTCTGTGTCATGGTGTGTGTCTGTCATGGTGTGAGTCTTTGTCATGGTGTGTGTAAGTCTGTCAGTGTGAGCATATGTGTGTGTGTGTGTGTCTGTCTGTGTCATGGTGTGTGTCTGTCTGTCATGGTGTGTGTGTCAGTCTGTCAGTGTGAGTGTATGTGTGTGTGTCTGTCTGTGTCATGGTGAGTGTGTCTGTGTCATGGTGTGTGTCAGTCTGTCATGGTGTGTGTCTGTTTGTGTCATGGTGTGTGTGTGTCTGTGTCATGGTGTGCGTGTGTCTGTGTCATGGTGTGCGTGTGTCTGTGTCATAGTGTGTGTGCCTGTCTGTCATGGTGTGTGTGTCTGTATCATGGTATGTGTGTCTGTGTCATGGTCTGTCTGTGTCATTATCTGTATGTGTCATGATCTGTCTGTGTCATGGTGTGGCATGGCGTGTGTGTGTCTGTCATGGTATGTGTGTGTCTATCAGTGTGAGTGTATGTGTGTTTGCCTGTCTGTGTCATGGTGTGTGTGTCTGTCATGGTGGGTGTCTGTGTCATGGTGTGTGTCTATGTCATGGTGTGTGTCAGTCTGTCATGTGTGTGTGTGTCTGTGTCATGGCGTGTGTGTCTGTCTGTCATGGTGTGTGTGTGTGTCTGTGTCATGGTGTGTGTGTCTGTCTTTCATGGTGTGTGTGTGTGTGTCTTTCTGTGTCATTCATGGGGTGTGTGTGTCTGTCGTGTGTGTGTGTCTGTCTGTGTCATGATGTGTGTGTGTGTGTGTGTGTCTGTGTCATGGTGTGTGTGTCTGTTTCATGGTGTGTGTGTGTCTGTCAAGGTGTGTGTGTTTGTCTGTCATGGTATCTGTGTGTCTGTCAAGGTGTGTGTCTGTCATGGTATATGTGTGTGTCATTGTCACGTATTCATCCGCTTATAAAAATGTGGTTAATGGCATTTACTGTCCACACAGGAAAATATGTGCCGAGCAGCAACCAAATGCACAGAAGGGTTAATGCTGAGCAGCAATTATGCGAATGGGAACCATGTAACTGCCTTTGGGGTCAAAGGCCAGTTACAGCCTATCAGATCTAGAGGAGGGGTATTTAGGCCCAGTTCTCATCCTGCTCAGTGCCCTGTCGTGGTTACCCTTGTGGTTGTCTGAGAGCGTGTTCCTGTTTCAAGTTTCTTCTGGTTTTTGACTTTGGCTTTGATCTTGACTTCCCTGTATTCTGTATCCCTGACTTCTGGCTTTCTCTTATCGTTGTGTCTCTTTCTGTATCCCCTGACCTTGGCAAGTATCCTGACTATTCTTTGGTACGTTAAGTCCGGCCATTCTAAGGCCCGGTAATAAGTTACCTATTAGTCATCTGTGTGACACAATTCTACGTGCTGGATCAACTAGTAATCCTGACATTACGACATGGCCATAGATCCTGTAGAATTGTGTCAGCACATAGCTGCTTGCGAGAGAAAACTAGTGGAGAATGATCACCGTATGGATCAGTTTGCCCAGGCTTTCAGTACGCTCCTTACTCGAACAGCGCATCTGCATCCTGCGGCTTCTCCAACTGTGTCACCTCCGCCTAATGTACCTCCTGTAGTACATAAGGCACCTGCTATCTCCCTATCTCCTCCCCTGCATTTTGATGGTAATATTCAAGAATGCCGGGATTTATTAACCAAATTGAGTATCGTTTTGAGGCCTCACCGGGATCTTTTCCCACTGACAGAGCTAAAATTGGTTACCTGATGAACCAACTTAAAGGTAAAGCTTTAGCTTGGGCTAATCCATTATGGGAGAGTAGTAGGAGCATTGCACACAATTACCAGGAATTCCTTGCGGAATTTAAACTTACGTTTGAAGCATTAGGCAGGGAGGATGACGCCTCCACTGCCCTAATGCATATTAGACAAGGGAACCGGTCTATCTTGGAGTATGCCATAGAATTTCGCAGCGGATTAATCTTGAAGTGGAAATCAATCAATAAATTGATTATTTTGTGTATCTGCCCCTGGCCAAATTAAACAGTGCGTGCACGCTCCCTGAAGTAATTCACACCAGACACAAGTTTCAGGTTAATGAAGAACTTGAGGAATGTTTATTAGAGGGGGGTGGCATGCCCCTTATAAAGCAAAATTACATCATAAGCATTGTCAGAGATAACATTGATTTATACATCAATAATTGGTTAGGGGTTAAGTGGTTGATTCATTGCTCATCCTACCGGATGTGATGTCACTGGCATCTTGCGGGTCTCCCCCAGATTCCAGTGCCATCTTGTTAGTAAGGGTGTTATTCGATGACTAAGGGAAACTCCCTGGCCCTAGCGGCCATTTTAGGTAAATCGTGTGAAACGATAAATGCTGATCAAAGCTACATAAAGTAAATAGACATTTTACTAACTAAAAGAAATCAGGATAATATTTCATGTCCACAACAAATCTCAACATTTAAGAAGGGATTATCTGAGACTATGTTGGATGAGATTGCTGCCAAAGAACTACCCAAAAAACTCAATGAGTTTATTACGTTTATTATGTTAATTGAAAATAGACTCAGAACCAGAAATAAAAACAGACGTATGGCTTTGCCATTAGCACCTCATTTCTCCAGACCGGTTGTTCCTGACCTCTCTATACAGCCCGAACCCGATCCTATGCAGTTGCGGGTTACTAGACTGTCCGAGGCAGAAAAACAACGTCGGAGAAGAGAGGGTCTATGCATATACTGTGGTGAAAAAGGACATATGAGGAGTACTTGTCCCATAAGTGCGGAAAACTACCGCACCTAAGAACCTTACGGGGACAGGTCTTAGGTGTAATGGATACGTCCTCTGGGAATAACAATAATAGATTTCTCCTTGATGTTACGATCATAGTTGGCAAAAATAACTTTTCATACAAGGCCCTGATGGACTCAGGTGCAGCAGGAAATGTCATTGATGTTCATTTTGTTAAAAAGAATGCTATACCTATCAAGGAGAGAATATCACCTCTGACCGTTGAGGCTATTGATGGGAGACCACTCTCTCAACCCTAAATTACCCATGAAACCTTCTCCATTAACATGTCTATTGGTGCCTTACATAAGGAAGATATAATATTCCAAGTTATTGCATCTCCTTCTTGCCCTATCATATTAGGCTTTCCTTGGCTTAGTAAGCACAACCCTCATATTAACTGGGCTAATGGGGAAATATTGGAATGGGGCAAGGATTGTAATGGGAAGTGTATGTTACCCTTAAATTACCCACTACTATACCTCAAACCCCCAAAGTTCCCATACAATACTGGGAGGTTAAGGAAGTATTTAGTAAGAGTCAGTCCAATATCTTACCTCCTCATGGGTCATATGACTGCTCCATAAATCTGTTACCCGGAGCTATGCCAAAGGGGCAGTATATGCCTTATCGCCACAGGAGAGTAAAATAATGGAAGAATAAATCAAAGACTCATTAAACAAGGGCGATATACAGAAATCATCCTCACCTGCTGGTGCAGGCTTCTTTTTTGTAGAAAAGAAAGTAGGAGAATTACGTCCATGCATTGACTACAGAGCATTAAATAAGATTACTGTTAAGAATGCCTGTCCTATTCCTCTCATTTCCGAATTGTTTGATAGACTCCATGGGTGCTAAGATCTTTACCAAACTGGATTTCAGGAGTGCATACAATTTGGTAAGAATCAAGGAAAATCATGAGTGGAAAACGGCATTTAACACTAGATGCGGGCACTATGAGTACCTTGTTATGCCTTTTGGGCTATGCAATGCACCGGCCGCATTCCAAGATTTTATTAATGATGTACTCAGGGATTATATCTATTCTTTTGTCCTGGTTTATTTGGATGATATCCTTATTTATTCCCCTGACCTTACCCACCACAAACAGGTCAAACAAGTATTACAGACTTTACTGGAAAACAAACTTTATTGTAAATTGGAAAAATGCTTGTTTGATCTGACTGAAGTACAGTTTTTGGGGTATAACATTTCTGCCTCTGGTTTTCAGATGGACCCCAAGAAACTAGAGGCTGTTATACAGTGGCCAGTACTAAAAGCCATCCAACGATTTATTGGGTTTGCAAACTATTACAGAAGATTTATCAAGGGGTTTTCTTCTGTAATAGCCCCCATCACCAATATGACACGTACAGGGGCTCGTAGTATGGTATGGTCTAAGGAAACTAGAGAGACTTTTGAACTTCTTAAACAAAGGTTTGCTTCGGTCGACATACTGGGACACCCTGACACCAGCAAACCCTTCATATTGGATGTCGATGCCTCCGAAACTGGAGTAGGGGCAGTTCTTTCTCAAAGGGAGAGTCAGGACACCCCTTCGCATCCTTGTGGTGACTTTACCAGAAAGTTGTCTCCCGCTGAGCGCAATTATGATATTGGCAACAGAGAATTGTTGGCCATTGTCCTAGCGCTTAAAGAGTGGCAGCATCTTTTGGAAGGTTCCAAGGATCCCCTTTTGATCATTACAGACCATAAGAATTTGGCTTATATAGGGGATGCTAAATGTCTATCTTCTAGACAGGCTAGATGGTCTTTGTTTCTGTCTCGCTTTAACTTCCTTATAACTTACAGACCTGGTTCCAAAAATGTGAAGGCTGATGCCTTGTCTAGACAGTTTGATACTGAGTCTTTACAGGAACACGAGACATCCCCTATCATGCTTCCTGAATGTATCATTACTTCTACTGTTCTTTCACTGTCTTCTCCCTTGCTTGGTGCTATAATGGAGGCTCAGTATCAGGCACCATGCAATAAACCACTGGACAAATTGTTTGTTCCATTAGGTGAAAGAAAGAATGTGCTGAGGGTGTTTCACGACAATGTGACTGCTGGACACCCAGGTATCAATAAATCCATATCTGCGATCACGAGATCATTTTGGTGGGATTCCCTTAAAAACTATGTGAAGGACTATGTGCAGGCTTTTTCAGTTTGTGCTGTTTCTAAGGTCCCTCATAAGCTTCCTTGTGGTTTGTTGCAACCACTTCCTGTACCTAGTGTTTCATGGTCCCACTTGTCAATGGACTTCATCGTTGAACTTCCAAGTTCCAATGGCTATACCACCATTCTTATGGTGGTTTACCGTTTCTCCAAGATGCCTCATTTTATTCCACTTAAAAAATTGCCATCCTCTCAAGACCTGGTTTTTAACTTTATACGTGAGATTGTCAGACTGCATGGCATTCCTCACAATATTGTGTCTGACAGGGGCTCTCAATTTGTGTCTCGGTTTTGGAGGGCGTTCAGTAAACAGTTGGGCATTGAATTATATTTTTCTTCTGATAACCATCCCCAAACTAATGGCACGGCTGAGAGGGCTAACCAGTCATTAGAGTTATATCTGCGTTGTTTTGTAAATAGCACTCAAGATAATTGGTCCAGATTACTACCCTGGGCCGAGTTTGCTAGGAACAATGCCACCCATGACTCTTCTGGTCACAGCCCATTCTTTGTTAATAACAGTCGTCATCCTACTGCCGGCTGTTTTCTCTGAGACAACTATCTCTGCCTTGGATGATCGCACCCAGATTCCTGGGCCCCTTTCGTATCCTTCGGAGGATTAACCCTGTGTCATATTCTCTGGCCCTCCTGGCCTCATTACATATTCCAAATACTTTACAGTACTTGGTGGATGGGAAAGGTTCCTCTCAAGCCTGGTCCTGCCCGCCCAGTGGGCATTCTTCAGGTGGGGGGTATTGTCACGTATTCATCCGCTTATAAAAATGTGGTTAATGGCATTTACTGTCCACACAGGAAAAGTTGTGCCGAGCAGCAACCAAATCCACAGAAGGGTTAATGCTGAGCAGCAATTATGCAAATGGGAACCTGGTAACTGCCTTTGGGGTCAAAGGCCAGTTACAGCCTATCAGATCTAGAGGAGGGGTATTTAGGCCCAGTTCTCATCCTGCTCAGTGCCCTGTCGTGGTTTCCCTTGTGGTTGTCTGAGGGCGCGTTCCTGATTCCTGATTCAAGTTTCTCCTGTTTTTTGACTTTGGCTTTGATTTTGACTTCCCTGTATTCTGTATCCCTGACTTCTGGCTTTCTATTATCGTTGTGTCTCTTTCTGTATCCCTTGACCTTGGCAAGTATCCTGACTATTCTTTGGTACATTAAGTCCGACCATTCTAAGGCCTGGTAATACGTTACCTATTAGTCATCTGTGTGACACAATTCTACGTGCTGGATCAACTAGTAATCCTGGCAGTCATGGGGTGTGTGTGTGTGCATGTCTGTCATAGTATATGTGTGTTTCTGTGTCTATCATTGTGTATGTGTATGTCTGTGTTTGTTTAGAAATAGTGTTTTTACTCACCTCTAGTGACCGTCTGAGTGTCTGTCACTAGAGGTGTCACTAGGAAGCAATGTAAACACTGCCTTTTCTCTGAAAAGTCAGTGTTTACATTGAAAAGCCGGCAGTGACAGGCTATAGACACCAGAACCACTACATTAAGCTGTGTGTGTGTGTACGCCTGCTAGTGAGTAAGCTTGCTTGCTTGCATGTTTGTGTGTGCCTGCTACTGAGTGAACTTGAGTTTTTATGTCAATAAGCTTATGTATATCAGTGAGATTGTTTGTCTATGAGGCTGTGTATCAATGAGCTTGTGTGTGTCAGTGGGATTGCCTGTGTCTGCATGTGAGTATGCTTACTGTATAATTAAATGTTTTACTCTGAAAGAACCAATATTTTATATTAGAAAAAGCAATATATATATTTGATATATATATTACTCAATCATCTGGGGTGGCAAGACATAGCCTTACATATTACATGAGACAATATATGGCGTAATGACTTATGGGGCTGGCATAGATTTTTTTTTCCAAGGCTGCTTTGTATCCTCAGTCCGGCCCTGCCCTGCCCTTCACACATAGAGCATTTTAGCAAGTTAAATTGCTTTAGTGGTCAAGAGTGTCCCTTTAACAAGTTACCTAACATTCTCAGAGCAACCCGACCTTGGCCACATCCCACTCACATCCCTAAAATTAAAGTACCCTTCTTTGTCCATTTGACATTTTTTGAGGTATGATCTTATAGAGCATAATGCAAATACTTTTTGCATAATTAGAATTATGACAAAATATATATAAAGTAGTGATATATTTAGATCCTGTTACTTGCACCAATGCACATGTTAGAATGTGCACAGACTATCTATCTATCTATCTATCACTACTACTTTTATTGGTATTCATACAGTGCTAACTGCAGTGTTTTACAATATTATAAAAGGGGGAAATTTAACAATAAATGAGACATTTACAAAACGTTACAGGAACAATAGGTTGATGAGGATTCTCACTCAAGTTTACAGTCTAGAGGAGATAGGGTATAAAAACACAATAGGGCAGCAAGGGGGCATAACAAAAATAGAAAGTAGCAGGACGTGGGGTAAGAGTGAAGAATGAAGAGTGGCCATACTACTGAGTTTTGAGAGACTATCTATCTATCATTCCCAAAATGTATATATGTTATAGATTTAGGTATTCCACATTCTCGGGTCCTCTGCTAGAGGCCTTTGTGCCAGAGGATTCTTTGCACTGTCTTAACTATTACTATAACAGCTCATTGAATCACTAGCAGACCCAGGGTGGGCATTAGAGTATGAGTTCTCCCATCCCGAGCTACTAAGTGCACTGACTCACAAAGGGGCCTGATGAGCTGAGAAGCCTCTGGAACAGCAGCAAGGATTCAAAAGTGAACTTCTATTGCTACTCGTGAGACATAAGGAGCAGGCAGCCAGGAGCCTGGAGTAAAATGTAGGAAGGGTGGCAGTCCTAGTCCTTGTCTAACAGCCTTCACACAGAGAAAGCATGAGACCTGCCAAATTGGGCACAGCTGGGCTACCAATGCGGGTCCTTTGAAGTTTTGCTTTATGTAAAATGCTGTCAGCCAGTGAGAGCACTGAGCAGGGATGCCAGTCACAGAGCTGCTGGCAAGCAGCTGGGAAGAGCTTCTCAGTATTTTATTTTTCATTGGCATGCTCTCAGAGCATTTTAGCAGGGTCCGAGATACACAGGTCCTAGTGAACAATCTATCACTGTGTTTCCAATCCGCCCTCTTTCAATGAGCGAGCTTGGCTCGGTGGGCACCCAGGTATTTCATGTTAATTTTTTTGATTCTTAGGGGATAATTGTGTGTGTTTGATTGTGTTTTTGTCAGTGAAGCTGTGCAAGTGTATTTGTGTGTTTTGCTATGGGTGTAATTGTGTGTTTTTGTTTGGTTTGTATTTTTGAAGGTATTATATGTGTGTTTGTGTGTTTTTGAGTGTAATTGTCTGTGTTTGAGAGTGATGTGACAGGTGTCAAATACGATATGCTGGACTTGGTACCCATGCATTAACCCTTGCATGCTCAACTCTCCACATGCTCAACTTTGCACTCACATATACATACAAACTAACAATCTGCGCAAACTCCCCATACAATGCATATTACATTACATAGGTCAGCAACAATATGCAAAAGGGAACATGCATTGTTTATTATTATTCATACTGCAATCAAATAATATTACATTGCCCTTCCCAAGACTAGGCTCTGGATTATTCTAGAATCTGCTGAAGCCACTCTCCCAACTTGGGAGTGCTCCTACCACAACTGGGAATATAACTGCCTTTACTTCATAACTATATATATATATATAATAAATACACAAGATCCAGCGCACTCTCCTATCTACTAAACAGCAACTTCAATGTTGACAGATTTTATTAGTTTGTAAAAGTTTTTTTTAAAAAACACCTAATCTAGGCAAAACAATGGGGATTTAGTTACATTATATGATCATACATTGCATAAGCCTGCCACAACGTCAATGTACCCCATCTTTGGCAGGTCCTACTCTCACAGTCTAATGTCTGCTCTTATGAGATTAACCACTTACTTGGGAAAAAATTCCATCTGAGGCTCTCTGCAGTACAAGGCTAAATAGGGACCTGAGATGAGGCACCTGTAACAGGGAGGGGTGCAGAACCAAGGAGTTGGCTAGACTCCCAAATATATATAGGAAACATGGGGGGATGGTTGCACTCACCTAAACATGCTTAAATGGGGTGCTGCTGGGGGCCATATTATACAATAAATACACAAGATCCAGCGCACTCTCCTATCTACTAAACAGCAACTTCAATGTTGACAGATTTTATTAGTTTGTAAAAGTTTTTTTTAAAAACACCTAATCTAGGCAAAACAATGGGGATTTAGTTACATTATATGATCATACATTGCATAAGCCTGCCACAACGTCAATGTACCCCATCTTTGGCAGGTCCTACTCTCACAGTCTAATGTCTGCTCTTATGAGATTAACCACTTACTTGGGAAAAAATTCCATCTGAGGCTCTCTGCAGTACAAGGCTAAATAGGGACCTGAGATGAGGCACCTGTAACAGGGAGGGGTGCAGAACCAAGGAGTTGGCTAGACTCCCAAATATATATAGGAAACATGGGGGGATGGTTGCACTCACCTAAACATGCTTAAATGGGGTGCTGCTGGGGGCCATATTATACAATAAATACACAAGATCCAGCGCCAGGGGAGGGCTGGCAGCCTTAGGCCTGGGGGGCAAAACCAGTCAAGTGGCCCATTGCGCCACCAAATCAGTTCACCATCCATGCCCACCTTTTTCTGGTTTTATAACGGATATTGATGTTATGCTAATCAGTAGCTCTTTGCCATACTCGCTCCTTCACGGCTCTGACTTTCAATGTTGTCAGAGCACAGGCTGAGAATCTCTGAGCCTGTGCTCTGACTCACTAACTGAGCGCCGGAACCACGAGGGAGAGGATTTGATCTGACTGCACCTACTGCTGGTGCGCACCAGTGGACCACCAGCGAATCGTTTAAATTAAATATGCTGGTGTACCCAACTTGTGAGCTGTGTTGGCCGCCGGGCGCCTCTGTTGTCATGGCACCCTGCGTGACCGCACAGCTTGCCCACCCTAACGGCTGGCCCTGCTGACACACACTGATGTTACTACTTAGACATCCCTCAATATTAATACAGAGATGAGAGTAAACACCAATAAACTGTGGAAACAGAGCTGATCCCCCCAAATTTATAAAGGTTTGCTTAGAGGATTTATTCAAGATTAAATCATGCCTCCTCCTCTCTCCCCCATGCGCTGCTCTGTAGGCTGGGAGGAAGTGAAGAGTAATCACAGTCTCCCAGCACAACGCCACCTGTGGCTGCATGGGGAACAGCTGTTTAATGTAATGCTTGCAGGACGGCCAGCTGCCGCAGAACCTCTTTGTTTCCGTCTCTGCAAAGGGCTCCAGGCACTGCTTGTTGTGAGTGTGAGCCACTGTAAATTAGGGGCAGAGGGCACTTGCACTACGGTCAAGACGGGTCTGGGCAGGAGGAGAGTGCAGTGCAATCAGTGCGCTCCCCTCCTGTGGGTCACCAGTAGACTGGTGCACCTGCCCAGGATCAGAGCCGGTGCAAGGATTTTTGCCGCCCTAGACAAAATATAAATTTGCCGCCCCCCCATGTGACATCACAATGCCCCACCCATATGATCTGCCATATGAACTAACGCCAGTGCTGCACACAGTGTGTGTTTACATTAAAAAGCCTGCAGGGACCAGCTATAGACACCACAACCACTTCATTAAGCTATAGTGTCCCTTTAATGTGAGGTAAATTATAGATTAGTGTCACTAATAATATACTAGATTGCCTACTTACAATTAGATGAGGATGATGATGGGCTGCAGTTTGGCTCCACTGGTCTGGTGTAGAACAGGACCCCTGGAGGCTGTTTGCAACTGTGGTCACAAAATTCAATGTTCTGGGAGAATTGGAAGCAGCTCCATTTTTGGTGGCCTCTTACACAGCTCAAGGTCTGGGCCCCAGGGCCTGACGGTTAGTATGCCCATAAGGTCCACTCATATGTTCCACCCACCCATGAGCTCGCCCACAGGGAGTGGAGTGTGTAGGGGATGTGTTATGTGTTATTTAATATGTGTGCTTATGGTATGTAGTGTATAGGGATACCAGTTTGTGCAGGTGATGCAGTGTGTTTGTGTGTAGTGGAAGCAGTGTGTATTTGTGTATAAGGGATGTATTATGTGTTTCTGGTTGTGTGTGAGGGATGCATTGTGTGAATCTGTGTTTGTATGCATAAGGGATGCAAGGTGTGTGTCTGTATGTGTGTGCATTGAGTGTAAGAGATGCATTGTGTTTCTGTGTGTATGTAAGAAAAACATTTGTTTGCATGTGTGTGTAAGGGTTTGCATTGTATGTTTCTGTGTATGTGTGCAAATGATGCATTGTCTTTGTGTGTAAGGGTTGCATTGTGTGTGTGTGTAATGGATGCATTGTGTGTTTCTCTGTGTGTAAGGGAAGCATGTTCTGTTTCTGTGTATGTATAGGGATGCATTGTGTGTTTCTGTGTATGTATAGGGGTGCATTGTGTGTTTCTGTGTATGTATAGGGATGCATTGTGTGTGCGTGTGTGCGCGTAGTGTTAAAGAGCTCCCTGTCTTGCCCCCTGTCCTATAGAGCTGTCCCTTCTGTCCCTTAGAGCTCTCCCCTGCCCCTTAGTGGTCTCTCCTCTCCCCCACCCTCCCCTAGCGGTCTCTTCTCACACTCGCCCACCCTCCCTGTGCTCTTCTCATCCCCCCTCCACCCTCCCTGTGTTCTTCTCACTCCTCCCTCTGTGTGTTCTCACCCCCCCTGTGTTCTGCTTACCCCCCCTCCTCCCTGTGTTCTTCTTACTCCCCCTTGTTCTTCTTATTACTCCCCCCTTCTTCTTAACCCTCCTACTTCTTCTTACCCCCTTCTTCTTCTTCTTCTTACTCCCCCCTCTTCTTCTTACTCCCCCTTCTTCTTCTTACTCCCCCTTCTTCTTCTTACCCCCCTCTTCTTCTTACCCCCTTCTTCTAATTACTCCCCACTCTTGTTCTTACTCCCCCCTTCTTATCTCCCCTCCTTCTTACTCTCCCCCCTCCCCTCTTCTTACTCTCCCCCCCCACCCCTCTTTTACTCTCCCCCCTCCCCTCTTCTTACTCTCCCCCCCTCCCCTCTTCTTACTCTCCCCCCTCCCCTCTTCTTACTCTCCCCCCCTCCCCTCTTTTTACTCTCCCCCCCTCCCCTCTTTTTACTCTCCCCCCCTCCCCTCTTTTTACTCTCCCCCCCCCTCCCCTCTTTTTACTCTCCCCCCTCCTCCCCTCTTTTTACTCTCCCCCCTCCCCTCTTTTTACCCCCTCCCCTGTAGGTGGCCGAGCTGCACTCCGGTCCGCGGTCCCGGCCGGAGTGATAGGAAAGTGATCAGTGTGCACCTTCCTGTCAGTCCGGCCGGGTACAGGAAACAGAAACTCCTGTTCCGCGCGGAACAGGAGTTTCTGTTTCCTGTACCCGGCCGGACTGACAGGAAGTGCACACTCAGTGTGCACCTTCCTATCACTCCGGCCGGGACCGCGGACCGGAGTGCAGCTCGGCCACCTACAGGGGAGGGGAGGGAAAAGCAGCTGCAGCCGCCGAGCGCTCTTTACAGAGCGCTCGGCGGCTGCAGCATTTAAAGGGCCGGCCCGCCGCGGCCGGTCCTAAAATAATTTCGGGCGGCCTGGGGGGCAATTGCCTCCCTGCCCCCCGGCCCAGCCCGCCCCTGTCCAGCGCACTCTCCTATCTACTAAACAGCAACTTCAATGTTGACAGATTTTATTAGTTTGTAAAAGTTTTTTTTAAAAACACCTAATCTAGGCAAAACAATGGGGATTTAGTTACATTATATGATCATACATTGCATAAGCCTGCCACAACGTCAATGTACCCCATCTTTGGCAGGTCCTACTCTCACAGTCTAATGTCTGCTCTTATGAGATTAACCACTTACTTGGGAAAAAATTCCATCTGAGGCTCTCTGCAGTACAAGGCTAAATAGGGACCTGAGATGAGGCACCTGTAACAGGGAGGGGTGCAGAACCAAGGAGTTGGCTAGACTCCCAAATATATATAGGAAACATGGGGGGGATGGTTGCACTCACCTAAACATGCTTAAATGGGGTGCTGCTGGGGGCCATATTATACAATAAATACACAAGATCCAGCGCACTCTCCTATCTACTAAACAGCAACTTCAATGTTGACAGATTTTATTAGTTTGTAAAAGTTTTTTTTAAAAACACCTAATCTAGGCAAAACAATGGGGATTTAGTTACATTATATGATCATACATTGCATAAGCCTGCCACAACGTCAATGTACCCCATCTTTGGCAGGTCCTACTCTCACAGTCTAATGTCTGCTCTTATGAGATTAACCACTTACTTGGGAAAAAATTCCATCTGAGGCTCTCTGCAGTACAAGGCTAAATAGGGACCTGAGATGAGGCACCTGTAACAGGGAGGGGTGCAGAACCAAGGAGTTGGCTAGACTCCCAAATATATATAGGAAACATGGGGGGATGGTTGCACTCACCTAAACATGCTTAAATGGGGTGCTGCTGGGGGCCATATTATACAATAAATACACAAGATCCAGCGCACTCTCCTATCTACTAAACAGCAACTTCAATGTTGACAGATTTTATTAGTTTGTAAAAGTTTTTTTTAAAAACACCTAATCTAGGCAAAACAATGGGGATTTAGTTACATTATATGATCATACATTGCATAAGCCTGCCACAACGTCAATGTACCCCATCTTTGGCAGGTCCTACTCTCACAGTCTAATGTCTGCTCTTATGAGATTAACCACTTACTTGGGAAAAAATTCCATCTGAGGCTCTCTGCAGTACAAGGCTAAATAGGCTGTTTCCTATATATATTTGGGAGTCTAGCCAACTCCTTGGTTCTGCAC